>NW_027489120.1:0-99879 GCF_050948215.1 Halictus rubicundus | reverse complement strand
GATAGAGGATAGGATAGGATAGAGGATATGATAGGATAGAGGATAGGAAAAGATAGAGGATAGGATAGGATAGAGGATAGGATAAGATAGAGGATATGATAGGATAGAGGATAGGATATGATAGAGGATAGGATAGGATAGAGGATAGCATAGGATAGAGGATAGGATAGGATAGAGGATATGATAGGATAGAGTATAGGATAGGATAGAGGATAGGATAGGATAGAGGATAGGACAAGATAGAGGATATGATAGGATAGGATAGAGGATAGGGTAGGATAGAGGATAGGATAGGATAGAGGATAGGATAAGATAGAGGATAGGACAAGATAGAGGATATGATAGGATAGGATAGAGGATAGGATAGGATAGAGGATGGATAGGATAGAGGATAGGACAAGATAGAGGATATGATAGGATAGGATAGAGGATAGGATAGGATAGAGGATAGGACAAGATAGAGGATATGATAGGATAGAGGATAGGATAGGATAGAGGATAGGACAAGATAGAGGATATGATAGGATAGGATAGAGGATAGGATAGGATAGAGGATAGGATAGGATAGGGGATAGGATAGGATAGAGGATAGGATAGGATAGAGGATAGCATAGGATAGAGGATAGGATAGGATAGAGGATATGATAGGATAGAGGATAGGATAGGATAGAGGATAGGATAGGATAGAGGATAGGATAGGATAGGATAGAGGATAGGATAGGATAGAGGATAGGATAGGATAGAGGATAGGACAAGATAGAGGATATGATAGGATAGGTTAGAGGATAGGATAGGATAGAGGATAGGATAGGATAGAGGATAGGACAAGATAGAGGATAGGACAGGATAGAGGATAGGATAAGATAGAGCATATGATAGGATAGAGGATAGGATAGGATAGAGGATAGGATAGGATAGAGGATAGGATAGGATAGAGGATATGATAGGATAGAGTATAGGATAGGATAAGGGATAGGATAGGATAGAGGATAGCATAGGATAGAGGATAGGATAGGATAGAGGATAGGATAGAGGATAGGATAGGATAGAGGATAGGATAGGATAGAGGATAGGATAGGATAGAGGATAGGACATGATAGAGGATATGATAGGATAGGATAGAGGATAGGATAGGATAGAGGATACGATAGGATAGAGGATAGGATACGATAGAGGATAGGATAGGATAGGGGATAGGATAGAATAGAGGATAGGATAGGATAGAGGATAGCATAGGATAGAGGATAGGATAGGATAGAGGATATGATAGGATAGAGGATAGGGTAGGATAGAGGATAAGATAGGATAGAGGATAGGATAGGATAGAGGATAGCATAGGATAGAGGATAGGATAGGATAGAGGATATGATAGGATAGAGGATAGGAAAAGATAGAGGATAGGATAGGATAGAGGATAGGATAAGATAGAGGATATGATAGGATAGAGGATAGGATATGATAGAGGATAGGATAGGATAGAGGATAGCATAGGATAGAGGATAGGATAGGATAGAGGATATGATAGGATAGAGTATAGGATAGGATAGAGGATAGGATAGGATAGAGGATAGGACAAGATAGAGGATATGATAGGATAGGATAGAGGATAGGGTAGGATAGAGGATAGGATAGGATAGAGGATAGGATAAGATAGAGGATAGGACAAGATAGAGGATATGATAGGATAGGATAGAGGATAGGATAGGATAGAGGATGGGATAGGATAGAGGATAGGACAAGATAGAGGATATGATAGGATAGGATAGAGGATAGGATAGGATAGAGGATAGGACAAGATAGAGGATATGATAGGATAGACGTTAGGATAGGATAGAGGATAGGATAGCATAGAGGATAGGATAAGATAGAGGATATGATAGGATAGAGGATAGGATAGGATATAGGATAGGATAGGATAGAGGATAGGATACGATAGTGGATAGGATAGGATAGGGGATAGGTTAGGATAGAGGATAGGATAGGATAGAGGATAGCATAGGATAGAGGATAGGATAGGATAGAGGATATGATAGGATAGAGGATAGGATAGGATAGAGGATAGGATAGGATAGAGGATAGGATAGGATATAGGATAGGATAGGATGGGATAGAGGATAGGATAGGATAGAGGATAGGACAAGATAGAGGATATGTTAGGATAGAGGATAGGATAGGATAGAGGATAGGATAGGATAGAGGATAGGACAAGACAGAGGATATGATAGGATAGGTTAGAGGATAGGATAGGATAGAGGATAGGATAAGATAGAGGATATGATAGGATAGAGGATAGGATATGATAGAGGATAGGATAGGATAGAGGATAGCATAGGATAGAGGATAGGATAGGATAGAGGATATGATAGGATAGAGGATAGGATAGGATAGAGGATAGGATAGGATAGAGGATAGGATAGGATATAGGATAGGATAGGATAGGATAGAGGATAGGATAGGATAGAGGATAGGATACGATAGAGGATAGGATAGGATAGGGGATAGGATAGGATAGAGGATAGGATAGGATAGAGGATAGCATAGGATAGAGGATAGGATAGGATAGAGGATATGATAGGATAGAGGATAGGATAGGATAGAGGATAGGATAGGATAGAGGATAGGATAGGATAGGATAGAGGATAGGATAGGATAGAGGATAGGTTAGGATAGAGGATAGGACAAGATAGAGGATATGATAGGATAGGATAGTGGATAGGATAGGATAGAGGATAGGATAGGATAGAGGATGGGATAGGATAGAGGATAGGACAAGATAGAGGATATGATAGGATAGGATAGAGGATAGGATAGGATAGAGGATAGGATAGGATAGAGGATAGGACAAGGTAGAGGATATGATAGGATAGAGGATATGATAGGATAGAGGATAGGATATGATAGAGTATAGGATACTATAGAGGATAGGATAGGATAGGGGATAGGATAGCATAGAGGATAGGATAGGATAGAGGATAGGATAAGATAGAGGATATGATAGGATAGAGGATAGGATATGATAGAGGATAGGATAGGATAGAGGATAGGATACGATAGAGGATAGGATAGGATAGGGGATAGGTTAGGATAGAGGATAGGATAGGATAGAGGATAGCATAGGATAGAGGATAGGATAGGATAGAGGATATGATAGGATAGAGGATAGGATAGGATAGAGGATAGGATAGGATAGAGGATAGGATAGGATATAGGATAGGATAGGATAGGATAGAGGATAGGATAGGATAGAGGATAGGACAAGATAGAGGATATGATAGGATAGGATAGAGGATATGACAAGATAGAGGATAGGATAGGATAGAGGGTAGGATACTATAGAGGATAGGATAGGATAGGGGACAGGATAGGATAGAGGATAGGATAGGATAGAGGATAGGATAAGATAGAGGATATGATAGGATAGAGGATAGGATATGATAGAGGATAGGATAGGATAGAGGATAGCATAGGATAGAGGATAGGATAGGATAGAGGATATGATAGGATAGAGGATAGGATAGGATAGAGGATAGGATAGGATAGAGGATAGGATAGGATAGAGGATAGGATAGGATAGAGGATATGATAGGATAGAGGATAGGATAGGATAGAGGATAGGATACGATAGAGGATAGGATAGGATAGGGGATAGGTTAGGATAGAGGATAGGATAGGATAGAGTATAGCATAGGATAGAGGATAGGATAGGATAGAGGATATGATAGGATAGAGGATAGGATAGGATAGAGGATAGAGGATAGGATAGGATAGGATAGGATAGAGGATAGGATAGGATAGAGGATAGGACAAGATAGAGGATATGATAGGATAGGATAGAGGATATGATAGGATAGAGGATAGGATAGGATAGAGGATAGGATAAGATAGAGGATATGATAGGATAGAGGATAGGATAGGATAGAGGATAGGATAGCATAGAGGATAGGATAAGATAGAGGATATGATAGGATAGAGGATAGGATAGGATAGAGGATAGGATAGGATAGAGGATAGGATACGATAGAGGATAGGATAGGATAGGGGATAGGTTAGGATAGAGGATAGGATAGGATAGAGGATAGCATAGGATAGAGGATAGGATAGGATAGAGGATATGATAGGATAGAGGATAGGATAGGATAGAGGATAGGATAGGATAGAGGATAGGATAGGATATAGGATAGGATAGGATAGGATAGAGGATAGGATACGATAGAGGATAGGATAGGATAGGGGATAGGTTAGGATAGAGGATAGGATAGGATAGAGGATAGCATAGGATAGAGGATAGGATAGGATAGAGGATATGATAGGATAGAGGATAGGATAGGATAGAGGATAGGATAGGATAGAGGATAGGATAGGATATAGGATAGGATAGGATAGGATAGAGGATAGGATAGGATAGAGGATAGGACAAGATAGAGGATATGATAGGATAGGATAGAGGATATGACAAGATAGAGGATAGGATAGGATAGAGGGTAGGATACTATAGAGGATAGGATAGGATAGGGGACAGGATAGGATAGAGGATAGGATAGGATAGAGGATAGGATAAGATAGAGGATATGATAGGATAGAGGATAGGATATGATAGAGGATAGGATAGGATAGAGGATAGCATAGGATAGAGGATAGGATAGGATAGAGGATATGATAGGATAGAGGATAGGATAGGATAGAGGATAGGATAGGATAGAGGATAGGATAGGATAGAGTATAGGATAGGATATAGGATAGGATAGGATAGGATTAGGATAGAGGATAGGATAGGATAGAGGATAGGATAGGATAGAGGATAGGACAAGATAGAGGATATGATAGGATAGAGGATAGGGTAGGATAGAGGATAGGATAGGATAGAGGATAGGATAAGATAGAGGATATGATAGGATAGAGGATGGATAGGATAGAGGATAGGATAGGATAGAGGATAGGATAGGATAGAGGATATGATAGGATAGAGGATAGGATAGGATAGAGGATAGGATACGATAGAGGATAGGATATGATAGGGGATAGGTTAGGATAGAGGATAGGATAGGATAGAGTATAGCATAGGATAGAGGATAGGATAGGATAGGGATAGAGGATATGATAGAGATAGAGGATAGGATAGGATAGAGGATAGGATAGGATAGAGGATAGGATAGGATAGGATAGGATAGATGGATAGGATAGGATAGAGGATAGGACAAGATAGAGGATATGATAGGATAGGATAGAGGATATGATAGGATAGAGGATAGGATAGGATAGAGGATAGGATAGGATAGAGGATATGATAGGATAGAGGATAGGATAGGATAGAGGATAGGATAGGATAGAGGATAGGATAGGATATAGGATAGGATAGGATAGGATAGAGGATAGGATACGATAGAGGATAGGATAGGATAGGGGATAGGTGATAGAGGATAGGAGAGATAGAGAGGATAGAGGATAGAGGTCAGGATAGAAGGATAGAGGATAGGATAGGATAGTGGATATGACAAGATAGAGGATAGGATAGGATAGAGGGTAGGATACTATAGAGGATAGGATAGGATAGAGGGACAGGATAGGATAGAGGATAGGATAGGATAGAGGATAGCGATAAGATAGAGGATATGATAGGATAGAGGATAGGATATGATAGAGGATAGGATAGGATAGAGGATAGCATAGGATAGAGGACAGGTAGGATAGAGGATATGATAGGATAGAGGAAAGGATTAGGATAGGATAGAGGATAGGATAGGATAGAGGATAGGATAGGATAGAGGATATGATAGGATAGAGGATAGGATAGGATAGAGGATAGGATACGATAGAGGATAGGATAGGATAGGGGATAGGTTAGGATAGAGGATAGGATAGGATAGAGTATAGCATAGGATAGAGGATAGGATAGGATAGAGGATATGATAGGATAGAGGATAGGATAGGATAGAGGATAGGATAGGATAGAGGATAGGATAGGATATAGGATAGGATAGGATAGGATAGAGGATAGGATAGGATAGAGGATAGGACAAGATAGAGGATATGATAGGATAGGATAGAGAGGATATGATAGGATAGAGGATAGGATAGGATAGAGGATAGGATAAGATAGAGGATATGATAGGATAGAGGATAGGATAGGATAGAGGATAGGATAGCATAGAGGATAGGATAAGATAGAGGATATGATAGGATAGAGGATAGGATAGGATAGAGGATAGGATAGGATAGAGGATAGGATACGATAGAGGATAGGATAGGATAGGGGATAGGTTAGGATAGAGGATAGGATAGGATAGAGGATAGCATAGGATAGAGGATAGGATAGGATAGAGGATATGATAGGATAGAGGATAGGATAGGATAGAGGATAGGATAGGATAGAGGATAGGATAGGATATAGGATAGGATAGGATAGGATAGAGGATAGGATACGATAGAGGATAGGATAGGATAGGGGATAGGTTAGGATAGAGGATAGGATAGGATAGAGGATAGCATAGGATAGAGGATAGGATAGGATAGAGGATATGATAGGATAGAGGATAGGATAGGATAGAGGATAGGATAGGATAGAGGATAGGATAGGATATAGGATAGGATAGGATAGGATAGAGGATAGGATAGGATAGAGGATAGGACAAGATAGAGGATATGATAGGATAGGATAGAGGATATGACAAGAAAAAAAAGAATAGAGGATAGGATAGGATAGAGGGTAGGATACTATAGAGGATAGGATAGGATAGGGGACAGGATAGGATAGAGGATAGGATAGGATAGAGGATAGGATAAGATAGAGGATATGATAGGATAGAGGATAGGATATGATAGAGGATAGGATAGGATAGAGGATAGCATAGGATAGAGGATAGGATAGGATAGAGGATATGATAGGATAGAGGATAGGATAGGATAGAGGATAGGATAGGATAGAGGATAGGATAGGATATAGGATAGGATAGGATAGGATAGGATAGAGGATAGGATAGGATAGAGGATAGGATAGGATAGAGGATAGGACAAGATAGAGGATATGATAGGATAGAGGATAGGGTAGGATAGAGGATAGGATAGGATAGAGGATAGGATAAGATAGAGGATATGATAGGATAGAGGATAGGATAGGATAGAGGATATGATAGGATAGAGGATAGGATAGGATAGAGGATAGGATACGATAGAGGATAGGATAGGATAGGGGATAGGTTAGGATAGAGGATAGGATAGGATAGAGTATAGCATAGGATAGAGGATAGGATAGGATAGAGGATATGATAGGATAGAGGATAGGATAGGATAGAGGATAGGATAGGATAGAGGATAGGATAGGATATAGGATAGGATAGGATAGGATAGAGGATAGGATAGGATAGAGGATAGGACAAGATAGAGGATATGATAGGATAGGATAGAGGACATGATAGGATAGAGGATAGGATAGGATAGAGGATAGGATAAGATAGAGGATATGATAGGATAGAGGATAGGATAGGATAGAGGATAGGATAGGATAGAGGATAGGATAGGATAGGATATAGGATAGGATAGGATAGGATAGAGGATAGGATAGGATAGAGGATAGGATAGGATAGAGGATAGCATAGGATAGAGGATAGGATAGGATAGAGGATATGATAGGATAGAGGATAGGATAGGATAGAGGATAGGATAGGATAGAGGATAGGATAGGATATAGGATAGGATAGGATAGGATAGAGGATAGGATAGGATAGAGGATAGGACAAGATAGAGGATATGATAGGATAGGATAGAGGATATGATAGGATAGAGGATAGGATAGGATAGAGGATATGACAAGATAGAGGATAGGATAGGATAGAGGGTAGGATACTATAGAGGATAGGATAGGATAGGGGACAGGATAGGATAGAGGATAGGATAGGATAGAGGATAGCATAGGATAGAGGATAGGATAGGATAGAGGATATGATAGGATAGAGGATAGGATAGGATAGAGGATAGGATAGGATAGAGGATAGGATAGGATATAGGATAGGATAGGATAGGATAGAGGATAGGATAGGATAGAGGATAGGACAAGATAGAGGATATGATAGGATAGGATAGAGGATATGATAGGATAGAGGATAGGATAGGATAGAGGATATGACAAGATAGAGGATATGATAGGATAGGATAGAGGATATGATAGGATAGAGGATAGGATAGGATAGAGGATATGACAAGATAGAGGATAGGATAGGATAGAGGATAGGATACTATAGAGGATAGGATAGGATAGGGGATAGGATAGGATAGAGGATAGGGTAGGATAGAGGATAGGATAAGATAGAGGATATGATAGGATAGAGGATAGGATATGATAGAGGATAGGATACTATAGAGGATAGGATAGGATAGGGGATAGGATAGGATAGAGGATAGGGTAGGATAGAGGATAGGATAAGATAGAGGATATGATAGGATAGAGGATAGGATATGATAGAGGATAGGATACTATAGAGGATAGGATAGGATAGGGGATAGGATAGGATAGGATAGAGGATAGGATAGGATAGAGGATAGGACAAGATAGAGGATATGATAGGATAGGATAGAGGATAGGACAAGATAGAGGATATGATAGGATAGGATAGAGGATAGGATAGGATAGAGGATAGGATAGGATAGAGGATGGGATAGGATAGAGGATAGAGGATAGGATAGGATAGAGGATAGGATAGGATGGAGGATAGGACAAGATAGAGGATATGATAGGATAGACGTTAGGATAGGATAGAGGATAGGATAGCATAGAGGATAGGATAAGATAGAGGATATGATAGGATAGAGGATAGGATAGGATAGAGGATAGGATAGGATAGAGGATAGGATACGATAGAGGATAGGATAGGATATGGGATAGGTTAGGATAGAGGATAGGATAGGATAGAGGATAGCATAGGATAGAGGATAGGATAGGATAGAGGATATGATAGGATAGAGGATAGGATAGGATAGAGGATAGGATAGGATAGAGGATAGGATAGGATATAGGATAGGATAGGATAGGATAGAGGATAGGATAGGATAGAGGATAGGACAAGATAGAGGATATGATAGGATAGAGGATAGGATAGGATAGAGGATAGGATAGGATAGGGGATAGGATAGGATAGAGGATAGGATAGGATAGAGGATAGGATAAGATAGAGGATATGATAGGATAGAGGATAGGATATGATAGAGGATAGGATAGGATAGAGGATAGCATAGGATAGAGGATAGGATAGGATAGAGGATAGCATAGGATAGAGGATAGGATAGGATAGAGGATATGATAGGATAGAGGATAGGATAGGATAGAGGATAGGATAGGATAGAGGATAGGATAGGATAGGATAGGATAGAGGATAGGATAGGATAGAGGATAGGATAGGATAGAGGATAGGATAGGATATAGGATAGGATAGGATAGGATAGGATAGAGGATAGGATAGGATAGAGGATAGGATAGGATAGAGGATATGATAGGGTAGAGGATAGGATATGATAGAGGATAGGATAGGATAGAGGATAGCATAGGATAGAGGATAGGATAGGATAGAGGATATGATAGGATAGAGGATAGGATAGGATAGAGGATAGGATAGGATAGAGGATAGGATAGGATATAGGATAGGATAGGATAGGATAGGATAGAGGATAGGATAGGATAGAGGATAGGATAGGATAGAGGATAGGATAGGATAGAGGATAGGACAAGATAGAGGATATGATAGGATAGGATAGAGGATAGGATAGGATAGAGGATAGGATAGGATAGAGGATAGGACAAGATAGAGGATATGATAGGATAGAGGATAGGATAGGATAGAGGATAGGATAGGATAGGGGATAGGATAGGATAGAGGATAGGATAGGATAGAGGATAGGATAAGATAGAGGATATGATAGGATAGAGGATAGGATATGATAGAGGATAGGATAGGATAGAGGATAGCATAGGATAGAGGATAGGATAGGATAGAGGATATGATAGGATAGAGGATAGGATAGGATAGAGGATAGGATAGGATAGAGGATAGGATAGGATAGAGGATAGGACAAGATAGAGGATATGATAGGATAGGATAGAGGATATGATAGGATAGAGGATAGGATAGGATAGAGGATATGACAAGATAGAGGATAGGATAGGATAGAGGATAGGATACTATAGAGGATAGGATAGGATAGGGGATAGGATAGGATAGAGGATAGGATAGGATAGAGGATAGGATAAGATAGAGGATATGATAGGATAGAGGATAGGATATGATAGAGGATAGGATAGGATAGAGGATAGCATAGGATAGAGGATAGGATAGGATAGAGGATATGATAGGATAGAGGATAGGATAGGATAGAGGATAGGATAGGATAGAGGATAGGATAGGATATAGGATAGGATAGGATAGGATAGAGGATAGGATAGGATAGAGGATAGGATACGATAGAGGATAGGATAGGATAGGGGATAGGATAGGATAGAGGATAGGATAGGATAGAGGATAGGATAGGATAGGATAGAGGATAGGATAGGATAGAGGATAGGATAGGATAGAGGATAGGACAAGATAGAGGATATGATAGGATAGGATAGAGGATAGGATAGGATAGAGGATAGGATAGGATAGAGGATGGGATAGGATAGAGGATAGGACAAGATAGAGGATATGATAGGATAGGATAGAGGATAGGATAGGATAGAGGATAGGATAGGATAGAGGATAGAACAAGATAGAGGATATGATAGGATATACGTTAGGATAGGATAGAGGATAGGATAGCATAGAGGATAGGATAAGATAGAGGATATGATAGGATAGAGGATAGGATAGGATAGAGGATAGGATAGGATAGAGGATAGGATACGATAGAGGATAGGATAGGATAGGGGATAGGTTAGGATAGAGGATAGGATAGGATAGAGGATAGCATAGGATAGAGGATAGGATAGGATAGAGGATATGATAGGATAGAGGATAGGATAGGATAGAGGATAGGATAGGATAGAGGATAGGATAGGATATAGGATAGGATAGGATAGGATAGAGGATAGGATAGGATAGAGGATAGGACAAGATAGAGGATATGATAGGATAGGATAGAGGATATGATAGGATAGAGGATAGGATAGGATAGAGGATATGACAAGGTAGAGGATAGGATAGGATAGAGGGTAGGATACTATAGAGGATAGGATAGGATAGGGGACAGGATAGGATAGAGGATAGGATAGGATAGAGGATAGGATAAGATAGAGGATATGATAGGATAGAGGATAGGATATGATAGAGGATAGGATAGGATGGATAGCATAGGATAGAGGATAGGATAGGATAGAGGATATGATAGGATAGAGGATAGGATAGGATAGAGGATAGGATAGGATAGAGGATAGGATAGGATATAGGATAGGATAGGATAGGATAGGATAGAGGATAGGATAGGATAGAGGATAGGATAGGATAGAGGATAGGACAAGATAGAGGATATGATAGGATAGGATAGAGGATAGGATAGGATAGAGGATAGGATAGGATAGAGGATAGGACAAGATAGAGGATATGATAGGATAGAGGATAGGGTAGGATAGAGGATAGGATAGGATAGAGGATAGGATAAGATAGAGGATATGATAGGATAGAGGATAGGATAGGATAGAGGATAGGATAGGATAGAGGATAGGATAGGATAGAGGATAGGATACGATAGAGGATAGGATAGGATAGGGGATAGGTTAGGATAGAGGATAGGAGAGGATAGAGGATAGCATAGGATAGAGGATAGGATAGGATAGAGGATATGATAGGATAGAGGATAGGATAGGATAGAGGATAGGATAGGATAGAGGATAGGATAGGATAGAGGATAGGATAGGATAGAGGATATGATAGGATAGAGGATAGGATAGGATAGAGGATAGGATAGGATAGAGGATAGGATAGGATATAGGATAGGATAGGATAGGATAGGATAGAGGATAGGATAGGATAGAGGATAGGATAGGATAGAGGATATGATAGGATAGAGGATAGGATATGATAGAGGATAGGATAGGATAGAGGATAGCATAGGATAGAGGATAGGATAGGATAGAGGATATGATAGGATAGAGGATAGGATAGGATAGAGGATAGGATAGGATAGAGGATAGGATAGGATATAGGATAGGATAGGATAGGATAGGATAGAGGATAGGATAGGATAGAGGATAGGATAGGATAGAGGATAGGATAGGATAGAGGATAGGACAAGATAGAGGATATGATAGGATAGGATAGAGGATAGGATAGGATAGAGGATAGGATAGGATAGAGGATAGGATAGGATAGAGGATAGGACAAGATAGAGGATATGATAGGATAGAGGATAGGGTAGGATAGAGGATAGGATAGGATAGAGGATAGGATAAGATAGAGGATATGATAGGATAGAGGATAGGATAGGATAGAGGATAGGATAGGATAGAGGATAGGATAGGATAGAGGATAGGATACGGTAGAGGATAGGATAGGATAGGGGATAGGATAGGATACAGGATAGGATAGGATAGAGGATAGCATAGGATAGAGGATAGGATAGGATAGAGGATAGGATAAGATAGAGGATATGATAGGATAGAGGATAGGATATGATAGAGGATAGGATAGGATAGAGGATAGCATAGGATAGAGGATAGGATAGGATAGAGGATATGATAGGATAGAGGATAGGATAGGATAGAGGATAGGATAGGATAGAGGATAGGACAAGATAGAGGATAGGATAGGATAGAGGATAGGATAAGATAGAGGATATGATAGGATAGAGGATAGCATAGGATAGAGGATAGGATAGGATAGAGGATATGATAGGATAGGATAGAGGATAGGATAGGATAGAGGATAGGATATGATAGAGGATAGGATAGGATAGAGGATAGGATAGGATATAGGATAGGATAGGATAGGATAGAGGATAGGATAGGATAGAGGATAGGATAGGATAGAGGATAGGATAGGATAGAGGATAGGACAAGATAGAGGATATGATAGGATAGGATAGAGGATAGGATCGGATAGAGGATAGGATAGGATAGAGGATAGGATAGGATAGAGGATAGGACAAGATAGAGGATATGATAGGATAGAGGATAGGGTAGGATAGAGGATAGGATAGGATAGAGGATAGGACAAGATAGAGGATATGATAGGATAGAGGATAGGATAGGATAGAGGATAGGATAGGATAGAGGATAGGATAGGATAGAGGATAGGATACGATAGAGGATAGGATAGGATAGGGGATAGGATAGGATACAGGATAGGATAGGATAGAGGATAGCATAGGATAGTGGATAGGATAGGATAGAGGATATGATAGGATAGAGGATAGGATAGGATAGAGGATAGGATAGAGGAGAGGATAGGATAGAGGATAGGATAGGATAGAGGATAGGACAAGATAGAGGATATGATAGGATAGGTTAGAGGATAGGATAGGATAGAGGATAGGATAGGATAGAGGATAGGACAAGATAGAGGATAGGATAGGATAGAGGATAGGATAAGATAGAGGATATGATAGGATAGAGGATAGGATAGGATAGAGGATAGGATAGGATAGAGGATAGGATACTATAGAGGATAGGATAGGATGGGGGATAGGATAGGATAGAGGATAGGATAGGATAGAGGATAGCGTAGGATAGAGGATAGGATAGGATAGAGGATATGATAGGATAGAGGATAGGATAAGATAGAGGATATGATAGGATAGTGGATAGGATATGATAGAGGATAGGATAGGATAGAGGATAGCATAGGATAGAGGATAGGATAGGATAGAGGATATGATAGGATAGAGGATAGGATAGGATAGAGGATAGGATAGGATAGAGGATAGGATAGGATAGAGGATAGGATAGGATATAGGATAGGATAGGATAGGATAGAGGATAGGATAGGATAGAGGATAGGACAAGATAGAGGATATGATAGGATAGGATAGAGGATATGATAGGATAGAGGATACGATAGGATAGAGGATAGGATACGATAGAGGATAGGATATGATAGGGGATAGGTTAGGATAGAGGATAGGATAGGATAGAGGATAGCATAGGATAGAGGATAGGATAGGATAGAGGATATGATAGGATAGAGGATAGGATAGGATAGAGGATAGGATAGGATAGAGGATAGGATAGGATATAGGATAGGATAGGATAGGATAGAGGATAGGATAGGATACAGGATAGGACAAGATAGAGGATATGATAGGATAGAGGATAGGATAGGATAGAGGATAGGATAGGATAGGGGATAGGATAGGATAGAGGATAGGATAGGATAGACGATAGGATAAGATAGAGGATATGATAGGATAGTGGATAGGATATGATAGAGGATAGGATAGCATAGAGGATAGCATAGGATAGAGGATAGGATAGGATAGAGGATAGGATACGATAGAGGATAGGATAGGATAGGGGATAGGATAGGATACAGGATAGGATAGGATATAGGATAGGATAGGATAGGATAGGATAGAGGATAGGATAGGATAGAGGATAGGATAGGATAGAGGATATGATAGGATAGAGGATAGGATAGGATAGAGGATAGGATAGGATAGAGGATAGGATAGGATATAGGATAGGATAGGATAGGATAGAGGATAGGACAAGATAGAGGATATGATAGAGGATAGGATAGGATAGGGGACAGGATAGGATAGAGGATAGGATAGGATAGAGGATAGGATAAGATAGAGGATATGATAGGATAGAGGATAGGATATGATAGAGGATAGGATAGGATAGAGGATAGCATAGGATAGAGGATATGATAGGATAGAGGATAGGATAGGATAGAGGATAGGATAGGATAGGGGATAGGATAGGATAGAGGATAGGATAGGATAGAGGATAGGATAAGATAGAGGATATGATAGGATAGAGGATAGGATATGATAGAGGATAGGATAGGATAGAGGATAGCATAGGATAGAGGATAGGATAGGATAGAGGATATGATAGGATAGAGGATAGGATAGGATAGAGGATAGGATAGGATAGAGGATAGGACAAGATAGAGGATAGGATAGGATAGAGGATAGGATAAGATAGAGGATATGATAGGATAGAGGATAGCATAGGATAGAGGATAGGTTAGGATAGAGGATATGATAGGATAGAGGATAGGATAGGATAGAGGATAGGATAGGATAGAGGATAGGATAGGATAGAGGATAGGACAAGATAGAGGATATGATAGGATAGGATAGAGGATATGATAGGATAGAGGATAGGATAGGATAGAGGATATGACAAGATAGAGGATAGGATAGGATAGAGGATAGGATACTATAGAGGATAGGATAGGATAGGGGATAGGATAGGATAGAGGATAGGATAGGATAGAGGATAGGATAAGATAGAGGATATGATAGGATAGAGGATAGGATATGATAGAGGATAGGATAGGATAGAGGATAGCATAGGATAGAGGATAGGATAGGATAGAGGATATGATAGGATAGAGGATAGGATAGGATAGAGGATAGGATAGGATAGAGGATAGGATAGGATATAGGATAGGATACGATAGAGGATAGGATAGGATAGGGGATAGGATAGGATAGAGGATAGGATAGGATAGAGGATAGCATAGGATAGAGGATAGGATAGGGTAGAGGATAGGATAGGATAGGGGATAGGATAGGATAGAGGATAGGATAGGATAGAGGATAGCATAGGATAGAGGATAGGATAGGGTAGAGGATATGATAGGATAGAGGATAGGATAGGATAGAGGATAGGATAGGATAGAGGATAGGATAGGATAGGATAGAGGATAGGATAGGATAGAGGATAGGATAGGATAGAGGATAGGACAAGATAGAGGATATGATAGGATAGGATAGAGGATGGGATAGGATAGAGGATAGGACAAGATAGAGGATATGATAGGATAGGATAGAGGATAGGATAGGATAGAGGATAGGATAGGATAGAGGATAGGACAAGATAGAGGATATGATAGGATAGGATAGAGGATAGGATAGGATAGAGGATAGGATAGGATAGAGGATAGGACAAGATAGAGGATATGATAGGATAGAGGATAGGGTAGGATAGAGGATAGGATAGGATAGAGGATAGGATAAGATAGAGGATAGGATAGGATAGAGGATAGGATACGATAGAGGATAGGATAGGATAGGGGATAGGATAAGATAGAGGATAGGATAGGATAGAGGATAGGATACGATAGAGGATAGGATAGGATAGGGGATAGGATAGGATAGAGGATAGGATAGGATAGAGGATAGCATAGGATAGAGGATAGGATAGGGTAGAGGATATGATAGTATAGAGGATAGGATAGGATAGAGGATAGGATAGGATAGAGGATAGGATAGGATAGGATAGAGGATAGGATAGGATAGAGGATAGGATAGGATAGAGGATAGGACAAGATAGAGGATATGATAGGATAGGATAGAGGATGGGATAGGATAGAGGATAGGACAAGATAGAGGATATGATAGGATAGGATAGAGGATAGGATAGGATAGAGGATAGGATAGGATAGAGGATAGGACAAGATAGAGGATATGATAGGATAGAGGATAGGGTAGGATAGAGGATAGGATAGGATAGAGGATAGGATAAGATAGAGGATAGGATAGGATAGAGGATAGGATACGATAGAGGATAGGATAGGATAGGGGATAGGATAGGATAGAGGATAGGATAGGATAGATGATAGCATAGGATAGAGGATAGGATAGGGTAGAGGATATGATAGGATAGAGGATAGGATAGGATAGAGGATAGGATAGGATAGAGGATAGGATAGGATAGGATAGAGAATAGGATAGGATAGAGGATAGGATAGGATAGAGGATAGGACAAGATAGAGGATATGATAGGATAGGATAGAGGATGGGATAGGATAGAGGATAGGACAAGATAGAGGATATGATAGGATAGGATAGAGGATAGGATAGGATAGAGGATAGGATAGGATAGAGGATAGGACAAGATAGAGGATATGATAGGATAGACGTTAGGATAGGATAGAGGATAGGATAGGACAGAGGATATGATAGGATAGAGGATAGGATAGGATAGAGGATAGGACAAGATAGAGGATATGATAGGATAGGATAGAGGATAGGATAGGATAGAGGATAGGATAGGATAGAGGATGGGATAGGATAGAGGATAGGACAAGATAGAGGATATGATAGTATAGGATAGAGGATAGGATAGGATAGAGGATAGGACAAGATAGAGGATATGATAGGATAGACGTAAGGATAGGATAGAGGATAGGATAGCATAGAGAATAGGATAAGATAGAGGATATGATAGGATAGAGGATAGGATAGGATAGAGGATAGGATAGGATAGAGGATAGGATACGATAGAGGATAGGATAGGATAGGGGATAGGTTAGGATAGAGGATAGGATAGGATAGAGGATAGCATAGGATAGAGGATAGGATAGGATAGAGGATATGATAGGATAGAGGATAGGATAGGATAGAGGATAGGATAGGATAGAGGATAGGATAGGATATAGGATAGGATAGGATAGGATAGAGGATAGGACAAGATAGAGGATATGATAGGATAGAGGATAGGATAGGATAGAGGATAGGATAGGATAGGGGATAGGATAGGATAGAGGATAGGATAGGATAGAGGATAGGATAAGATAGAGGATATGATAGGATAGAGGATAGGATATGATAGAGGATAGAATAGGATAGAGGATAGCATAGGATAGAGGATAGGATAGGATAGAGGATATGATAGGATAGAGGATAGGATAGGATAGAGGATAGGATAGGATAGAGGATAGGACAAGATAGAGGATAGGATAGGATAGAGGATAGGATAAGATAGAGGATATGATAGGATAGAGGATAGCATAGGATAGAGGATAGGATAGGATAGAGGATATGATAGGATAGAGGATAGGATAGGATAGAGGATAGGATAGGATAGAGGATAGGATAGGATAGAGGATAGGACAAGATAGAGGATATGATAGGATAGGATAGAGGATATGATAGGATAGAGGATAGGATAGGATAGAGGATATGACAAGATAGAGGATAGGGTAGGATAGAGGATAGGATACTATAGAGGATAGGATAGGATAGGGGATAGGATAGGATAGAGGATAGGATAGGATAGGGGATAGGATAAGATAGAGGATATGATAGGATAGAGGATAGGATATGATAGAGGATAGGATAGGATAGAGGATAGCATAGGATAGAGGATAGGATAGGATAGAGGATATGATAGGATAGAGGATAGGATAGGATAGTGGATAGGATAGGATAGAGGATAGGATAGGATATAGGATAGGATAGGATAGGATAGGATAGAGGATAGGATAGGATAGAGGATAGGATAGGATAGAGGATAGGACAAGATAGAGGATATGATAGGATAGGATAGAGGATAGGATAGGATAGAGGATAGGATAGGATAGAGGATAGGACAAGATAGAGGATATGATAGGATAGAGGATAGGGTAGGATAGAGGATAGGATAGGATAGAGGATAGGATAAGATAGAGGATAGGATAGGATAGAGGATAGGATACGATAGAGGATAGGATAGGATAGGGGATAGGATAGGATAGAGGATAGGATAGGATAGAGGATAGCATAGGATAGAGGATAGGATAGGGTAGAGGATATGATAGGATAGAGGATAGGATAGGATAGAGGATAGGATAGGATAGAGGATAGGATAGGATAGGATTGAGGATAGGATAGGATAGAGGATAGGATAGGATAGAGGATAGGACAAGATAGAGGATATGATAGGATAGGATAGAGGATGGGATAGGATAGAGGATAGGACAAGATAGAGGATATGATAGGATAGGATAGAGGATAGGATAGGATAGAGGATAGGATAGGATAGAGGATAGGACAAGATAGAGGATATGATAGGATAGACGTTAGGATAGGATAGAGGATAGGATAGCATAGAGGATAGGATAAGATAGAGGATATGATAGGATAGAGGATAGGATAGGATAGAGGATAGGATAGGATAGAGGATAGGATACGATAGAGGATAGGATAGGATAGGGGATAGGTTAGGATAGAGGATAGGATAGGATAGAGGATAGCATAGGATAGAGGATAGGATAGGATAGAGGATATGATAGGATAGAGGATAGGATAGGATAGAGGATAGGATAGGATAGAGGATAGGATAGGATATAGGATAGGATAGGATAGGATAGAGGATAGGATAGGATAGAGGATAGGACAAGGAGGAGGATATGATAGGATAGAGGATAGGATAGGATAGAGGATAGGATAGGATAGGGGATAGGATAGGATAGAGGATAGGATAGGATAGAGGATAGGATAAGATAGAGGATATGATAGGATAGAGGGTAGGATATGATAGAGGATAGGATAGGATAGAGGATAGCATAGGATAGAGGATAGGATAGGATAGAGGATATGATAAGATAGAGGATAGGATAGGATAGAGGATAGGATAGGATAGAGGATAGGATAGGATACAGGATAGGACAAGATAGAGGATATGATAGGATAGGATAGAGGATATGATAGGATAGAGGATAGGATAGGATAGAGGATATGACAAGATAGAGGATAGGATAGGATAGAGGATAGGATACTATAGAGGATAGGATAGGATAGGGGATAGGATAGGATAGAGGATAGGATAGGATAGAGGATAGGATAAGATAGAGGATATGATAGGATAGAGGATAGGATATGATAGAGGATAGGATAGGATAGAGGATAGCATAGGATAGAGCATAGGATAGGATAGAGGATATGATAGGATAGAGGATAGGATAGGATAGGATAGGATAGAGGATAGGATAGGATAGAGGATAGGATAGGATAGAGGATAGGACAAGATAGAGGATATGATAGGATAGGATAGAGGATAGGATAGGATAGAGGATAGGATAGGATAGAGGATAGGACAAGATAGAGGATATGATAGGATAGAGGATAGGGTAGGATAGAGGATAGGATAGGATAGAGGATAGGATAAGATAGAGGATATGATAGGATAGAGGATAGGATAGGATAGAGGATAGGATAGGATAGAGGATAGGATAGGATAGAGGATAGGATATGATAGAGGATAGGATAGGATAGAGGATAGGATACGATAGAGGATAGGATAGGATAGGGGATAGGATAGGATAGAGGATAGGATACGATAGAGGATAGGATAGGATAGAGGATAGGATAAGATAGAGGATATGATAGGATAGAGGATAGGATAGGATAGAGGATAGGATAGGATAGGGGATAGGATAGGATAGAGGATAGGATACGATAGAGTATAGGATAGGATAGGGGATAGGATAGGATAGAGGATAGGATAGGATAGAGAATGGGATAGTGTAGAGGATAGGATAGGATAGAGGATAGGATAGGATAGAGGATAGGATATGATAGAGGATAGGATAGGATAGAGGATAGGATACGATAGAGGATAGGATAGGATAGGGGATAGGATAGGATAGAGGATAGGATAGGATAGAGGATAGGATAGGATATAGGATAGGATAGGATAGGGGATAGGATAGGATAGAGGATAGGATACGATAGAGGATAGGATAGGATAGAGGATAGGATAAGATAGAGGATATGATAGGATAGAGGATAGGATAGGATAGAGGATAGGATAGGATAGGGGATAGGATAGGATAGAGGTTAGGATATGATAGAGGATACGATATTATAGAGGATAGGATAGGATAGAGGATAGGATAGGATAGAGTATAGGATACGATAGAGGATAGGATAGGATAGAGGATATGATAGGATAGAGGATAGGATAGGATAGAGGATAGGATAGGTTAGAGGATAGGATAGGATATAGGATAGGATAGGATAGGATAGAGGATAGGATAGGATAGAGGATAGGACAAGATAGAGGATATGATAGGATAGGATAGAGGATATGATAGGATAGAGGGTAGGATAGGATAGAGGATAGGACAAGGTAGAGGATATGATAGGATAGAGGATAGGATAGGATAGAGGATAGGATAGGATAGAGGATAGGATAAGATAGAGGATATGATAGGATAGAGGATAGGATAGGATAGAGGATAGGATAGGATAGGGGATAGGATAGGATAGAGGATAGGATACGATAGAGGATAGGATAGGATTGGGGATAGGATAGGATAGAGGATAGGATAGGATAGAGGATAGGGTAGGATATAGGATAGGATAGGATAGGGGATAGGATAGGATAGAGGATAGGATACGATAGAGGATAGGATAGGATAGAGGATAGGATAAGATAGAGGATATGATAGGATAGAGGATAGGATAGGATAGAGGATAGGATAGGATAGGGGATAGGATAGGATAGAGGTTAGGATATGATAGAGGATACGATATTATAGAGGATAGGATAGGATAGAGGATAGGATAGGATAGAGTATAGGATACGATAGAGGATAGGATAGGATAGGGGATAGGATAGGATAGAGGATAGGATAGGATAGAGAATGGGATAGTATAGAGGATAGGATAGGATACAGGATAGGATAGGATAGAGGATAGGATATGATAGAGGATAGGATAGGATAGAGGATAGGATACGATAGAGGATAGGATAGGATAGAGGATAGGATAAGATAGAGGATATGATAGGATAGAGGATAGGATAGGATAGAGGATAGGGTAGGATAGGGGATAGGATAGGATAGAGGTTAGGATATGATAGAGGATACGATATTATAGAGAATAGGATAGGATAGAGGATAGGATAGGATAGAGTATAGGATACGATAGAGGATAGGATAGGATAGGGGATAGGATAGGATAGAGGATAGGATAGGATAGAGAATGGGATACTATAGAGGATAGGATAGGATAGAGGATAGGATAGGATAGAGGATAGGATACGATAGAGGATAGGATAGGATAGGGGATAGGATAGGATAGAGGATAGGATAGGATAGAGAATGGGATAGTGTAGAGGATAGGATAGGATAGAGGATAGGATAGGATAGGATAGAGGATAGGATATGATAGAGGATAGGATAGGATAGAGGATAGGATACGATAGAGGATAGGATAGGATAGGGGATAGGATAGGATAGAGGATAGGATACGATAGAGGATAGGATAGGATAGAGGATAGGATAAGATAGAGGATATGATAGGATAGAGGATAGGATAGGATAGAGGATAGGATAGGATAGGGGATAGGATAGGATAGAGGATAGGATAGGATAGAGTATAGGATACGATATTATAGAGGATAGGATAGGATAGAGGATAGGATAGGATAGAGTATAGGATACGATAGAGGATAGGATAGGATAGGGGATAGGATAGGATAGAGGATAGGATAGGATAGAGAATGGGATAGTATAGAGGATAGGATAGGATAGAGGATAGGATAGGATAGAGGATAGGATATGATAGAGGATAGGATAGGATAGAGGATAGGATAGGATAGATGATATTATAGGAAAGAGGATAGGATATGATGGAGCGGGATCGGGAGCGTTATCACGATCCCGGCCGAAGGGGGGGAGGCGGCGCAGGGTACGCCCCGGGGGCGTACCCCCGTTGCGACGCCTCTGACGCGAGCAGGGACGCCCTTGATGATCTCGAGGCGGGTGATCGGATATCCCCTTACACTCGGTCACCAACGGCGTCCCCGGAGGCCGCCGGGCATCTCGGGCGGGGGCCCGGATGCTCATCGGGCGGCCTAACAGGGGGGGAAGGAGCCGCGTCGTCCGTTGCGTGGTGCCTTCGGATAGAGTAGGTACGGGAGGGGGCCGCGTCACCCCCCCGGGTGGTATGCTAAGGCGGGGGCACACCGGATTAACATGCGCGCGCAGAGCACGGGTGCCCCCAGGAGTCTAGGGACGGACGGGGAGGAGTTAGTGGGTATACTCGGCGTTGCACCAACCAGCCGAGGAGTCCCACATAACCCGGACCACCCCCCCACCGGGGGGGTTCCGGTATCCGTAACGAGATTACCTCCTCGAAAAAAAAAAAAAAAAATAGGATAGGATAGAGGATAGGATAGGATAGAGGATAGGACAAGATAGAGGATATGATAGGATAGAGGATAGGATAGAATAGAGGATAGGATAGGATAGAGGATAGGATACGATAGAGGATAGGATAGGATAGGGGATAGGATAGGATAGAGGATAGGATACGATAGAGGATATGATAGGATAGAGGATAGGATAGGATAGAGGATAGGATAGGATAGAGGATAGGATACGATAGAGGATAGGATAGGATAGAGGATAGGATACGATAGAGGATACGATAGGATAGGATAGAGGATAGGATACGATAGAGGATACGATAGGATAGGATAGAGGATAGGATAGAGGATAGGGGATTGGATCGGATACAGGATAGGAGACGGTAGAGGATAGGATAGGATAGGATAGAGGATAGGTTAGGATAGAGGATAGGGGATTGGATCGGATACAGGATAGGAGACGTTAGAGGATAGGATAGGATAGGATAGAGGATAGGATAGGATAGAGGATAGGATAGGATAGATGATAGGATAGGATAGAGGATAGGATAAGATAGAGGATAGGATAGTATAGAGGATAGGATAGGATAGAGGATAGGATAGGATAGAGGATAGGATAGGATAGGATAGAGGATACGATAGGATAGGATAGAGGATAGGATAGGATAGAGGATACGATAGGATAGGATAGAGAATAGGATAGGATAGAGGATTGGATAGGATAGAGGATAGGATATGATAGAGGATAGGATAGGACAGAGGATACGATAGGATAGGATAGAGAATAGGATAGGATAGAGGGTAGGATAGTATAGAGGATAGGATAGGATAGAGGATAGGATAGGATAGAGGATAGGATGCGATAGAGGATACGAAAGGATAGGATAGAGGATAGGATAGGATAGAGGATAGGATAGGATAGATGATAGGATAGGATAGAGGATAGGATAAGATAGAGGATAGGATAGGATAGAGGATAGGATAGGGGATTGGATAGGATAGAGGATAGGATAGGATAGAGGATAGGATACGGTAGAGGATACGATAGGATAGGATACAGGATAGGATAGGATAGAGGATTGGATAGGATAGAGGATAGGATATGATAGAGGATAGGATATGATAGAGGATAGGATAGGATAGAGGATAGGATAGGATAGATGATAGGATAGGATAGAGGATAGGATAAGATAGAGGATAGGATAGGATAGAGGATAGGATAGGATAGAGGATAGGATAGGATAGAGGATAGGATAGGATAGAGGATAGGATAGGATAGAGGATAGGATAGGATAGAGGATAGGATAGGATAGAGGATAGGATAGGATAGAGGATAGGATAGGATGGAGGATAGGATAGGATAGAGGATAGGATAGATGATTGGATAGGATAGGGGATATTATAGGATAGACGATAGGATAGGATAGAGGATGGGATAGGATAGAGGATACGATAGGATAGAGGATGTGATAGGATAGAGGATACGATACGATCGAGGATAGGTTAGGATGGAGGATAGGATAGGATAGAGGATAGGATAGGATAGAGGATAGGATACGATAGAGGATAGGATAGGATAGGGGATAGGATAGGATAGAGGATAGGATACGATAGAGGATATGATAGGATAGAGGATAGGATAGGATAGAGGATAGGATAGGATAGAGGATAGGATACGATAGAGGATAGGATAGGATAGAGGATAGGATACGATAGAGGATACGATAGGATAGGATAGAGGATAGGATACGATAGAGGATACGATAGGATAGGATAGAGGATAGGATAGAGGATAGGGGATTGGATCGGATACAGGATAGGAGACGGTAGAGGATAGGATAGGATAGGATAGAGGATAGGTTAGGATAGAGGATAGGGGATTGGATCGGATACAGGATAGGAGACGTTAGAGGATAGGATAGGATAGGATAGAGGATAGGATAGGATAGAGGATAGGATAGGATAGATGATAGGATAGGATAGAGGATAGGATAAGATAGAGGATAGGATAGTATAGAGGATAGGATAGGATAGAGGATAGGATAGGATAGAGGATAGGATAGGATAGGATAGAGGATACGATAGGATAGGATAGAGGATAGGATAGGATAGAGGATACGATAGGATAGGATAGAGAATAGGATAGGATAGAGGATTGGATAGGATAGAGGATAGGATATGATAGAGGATAGGATAGGACAGAGGATACGATAGGATAGGATAGAGAATAGGATAGGATAGAGGGTAGGATAGTATAGAGGATAGGATAGGATAGAGGATAGGATAGGATAGAGGATAGGATGCGATAGAGGATACGAAAGGATAGGATAGAGGATAGGATAGGATAGAGGATAGGATAGGATAGATGATAGGATAGGATAGAGGATAGGATAAGATAGAGGATAGGATAGGATAGAGGATAGGATAGGGGATTGGATAGGATAGAGGATAGGATAGGATAGAGGATAGGATACGGTAGAGGATACGATAGGATAGGATACAGGATAGGATAGGATAGAGGATTGGATAGGATAGAGGATAGGATATGATAGAGGATAGGATATGATAGAGGATAGGATAGGATAGAGGATAGGATAGGATAGATGATAGGATAGGATAGAGGATAGGATAAGATAGAGGATAGGATAGGATAGAGGATAGGATAGGATAGAGGATAGGATAGGATAGAGGATAGGATAGGATAGAGGATAGGATAGGATAGAGGATAGGATAGGATAGAGGATAGGATAGGATAGAGGATAGGATAGGATAGAGGATAGGATAGGATGGAGGATAGGATAGGATAGAGGATAGGATAGATGATTGGATAGGATAGGGGATATTATAGGATAGACGATAGGATAGGATAGAGGATGGGATAGGATAGAGGATACGATAGGATAGAGGATGTGATAGGATAGAGGATACGATACGATCGAGGATAGGTTAGGATGGAGGATAGGATAGGATAGAGGATAGGATAGGATAGAGGATAGGATACGATAGAGGATAGGATAGGATAGGGGATAGGATAGGATAGAGGATAGGATACGATAGAGGATATGATAGGATAGAGGATAGGATAGGATAGAGGATAGGATAGGATAGAGGATAGGATACGATAGAGGATAGGATAGGATAGAGGATAGGATACGATAGAGGATACGATAGGATAGGATAGAGGATAGGATACGATAGAGGATACGATAGGATAGGATAGAGGATAGGATAGAGGATAGGGGATTGGATCGGATACAGGATAGGAGACGGTAGAGGATAGGATAGGATAGGATAGAGGATAGGTTAGGATAGAGGATAGGGGATTGGATCGGATACAGGATAGGAGACGTTAGAGGATAGGATAGGATAGGATAGAGGATAGGATAGGATAGAGGATAGGATAGGATAGATGATAGGATAGGATAGAGGATAGGATAAGATAGAGGATAGGATAGTATAGAGGATAGGATAGGATAGAGGATAGGATAGGATAGAGGATAGGATAGGATAGGATAGAGGATACGATAGGATAGGATAGAGGATAGGATAGGATAGAGGATACGATAGGATAGGATAGAGAATAGGATAGGATAGAGGATTGGATAGGATAGAGGATAGGATATGATAGAGGATAGGATAGGACAGAGGATACGATAGGATAGGATAGAGAATAGGATAGGATAGAGGGTAGGATAGTATAGAGGATAGGATAGGATAGAGGATAGGATAGGATAGAGGATAGGATGCGATAGAGGATACGAAAGGATAGGATAGAGGATAGGATAGGATAGAGGATAGGATAGGATAGATGATAGGATAGGATAGAGGATAGGATAAGATAGAGGATAGGATAGGATAGAGGATAGGATAGGGGATTGGATAGGATAGAGGATAGGATAGGATAGAGGATAGGATACGGTAGAGGATACGATAGGATAGGATACAGGATAGGATAGGATAGAGGATTGGATAGGATAGAGGATAGGATATGATAGAGGATAGGATATGATAGAGGATAGGATAGGATAGAGGATAGGATAGGATAGATGATAGGATAGGATAGAGGATAGGATAAGATAGAGGATAGGATAGGATAGAGGATAGGATAGGATAGAGGATAGGATAGGATAGAGGATAGGATAGGATAGAGGATAGGATAGGATAGAGGATAGGATAGGATAGAGGATAGGATAGGATAGAGGATAGGATAGGATAGAGGATAGGATAGGATGGAGGATAGGATAGGATAGAGGATAGGATAGATGATTGGATAGGATAGGGGATATTATAGGATAGACGATAGGATAGGATAGAGGATGGGATAGGATAGAGGATACGATAGGATAGAGGATGTGATAGGATAGAGGATACGATACGATCGAGGATAGGTTAGGATGGAGGATAGGATAGGATAGAGGATAGGATAGGATAGAGGATATTATAGGATAGAGGATAGGATAGGATAGAGGATAGGATAGGATAGAGGATAGGATAGGATAGAGTATAGGATAGGATAGAGTAGACTATAGACTACGCGGAATTAGCTCGTTCGCAAGAAAACGACGAAGAAGTCGACAAGTTCTTAACCGCGTCCGACACCTCATTAACGCTCAAGCGCGTCAGATTAATCGACAGCGACGTCGAAGTCTATTGCGACGTGTCAACGAATGTCGCGCGCCCATTCGTAACAGCACCGTTTCGCCGACACGCGTTCTCAGCTGTCCATAACTGCGCCCATCCAGGTATCAAGGCCACCGCGAAACTCTGCAAACAGAGATTTGTTTGGCCGTCCGAATTTGTTGTACCGAATGTCAGCGCGCTAAAACGAGTAGACATGTCTTCAGCCCGATATCGGAATTCAAAGCGCCGTCCGCCAGATTCGAGCACATCCATCTCGATTTGGTGGGCCCGCTACCGATATCAGACGGCAAAAGATACTGCCTCACATGCGTCGATCGCTTCACGCGTTGGCCCGAAGCCTTTCCGATCGCCAATATCGAGGCAGAAACGGTAGCGAAAGAGTTTGTCGCCGGATGGGTGGCTAGATTCGGTACCCCCATCCGGATCACAACGGACCAGGGTAGGCAGTTCGAATCGCAGTTGTTCAAACACCTGAGCAATTTATTAGGCGCGAAGCATATTCGAACTGCAGCCTATCATCCGGCGGCAAACGGCATGGTCGAGCGCTTCCATAGACAGCTCAAAGCTGCCATAAAGTGCCACGGCACGCAACGTTGGACCGATGCGTTGCCCGTAGTACTTTTAGGTATTAGGGCAGCGTATCGGGACGACCTGCTGGCATCAACGGCAGAGCTCGTCTATGGCGAGAGCGTTCGGCTACCTGCCGAATTTTTTACCAACACGGCGAGCAACGAAGACCCCGCGAGCATGGTGAGGCAGTTACGCGAACACTTCCGCGACGTTCGCCCGGTGCCGGGATCGCGTCATGGTGGCAACAAAGTGTTTGTCTACAAGGACCTAGCGACCGCCTCCCACGTGTACCTTCGTACCGACGCAACGCGAACCCCATTGCAAAATGCGTACGAAGGACCTTTCCCAGTTATTTCGCGTAACGGGAAGAATTTCAAGATTCGCGTGCGCGGAAGGGACACGACGGTGTCCATTGACCGCCTTAAACCCGCGTTCACCGTAAGCGGTGACGACACCGTGCAACGCAAAGACTCGCAACCAACGACCGAGCCGACCCCCGCGCAGGTAACCGTCCACACGCGCTCAGGTAGACGCGTCAGATTCCCTGACTACCTGCAGGTCGGAAAGTGACACAATCGTGCCATGTTGTAAATATTGTACACTTTGTAAATAGCCAGCTACAATAAGAATAGGTATAGAGTACCCGGTAATTAGGATTAAGTTAAGATAGCGTTAGCACTGGTAAGGGGGTGATGTAGCGGCTAGCTGGGCGCCGGAAGAGAAATCTTCAGCGCACCAGCGCCAAGAAAGATTTATGGTTTGCACAGCATAAGACGCTATTTGTGAGAAAACGTCTTTAACGTTTTTGGCCACTTAGCGGACAGATGTGTCCTTGTAGTTCCTAGCGACGAACTCAATAGCGCAAGTGGACGCCATAAATTTTGGGTAGTCTAAGGGTCCCCAGCCTAGAGTGTCCCAGCAACGCGTGCCTGGTTTCTATCACCCGGGAAAGCTGGGCCCATTGACGTAAGCCAGCAGTCACGTACCGCACTTAGCACGGGTCCGGAAGACACCCCGCTGCATCACCAAAATTAGATTTTTAACAGTACGACACGCTCACCCTTCTCACGCACGAGAGGCGTGGAACGTGGGCGTGTTATGCAAAATGCACGGATTGGTGGAAGTTCCCCGCAAGGACTTCCACCAATCAGCCGACAAGCATTTTTGAGAATATAAGGCAGAGACTACCGACGCGAAAAGGAAGTCACGAAGTCGAGACACAGCCGCGTATCCGCCGAGTGACTTAGAGTCTAGTCCGGTCGTTGCTAAGTTGCAATAACAGTTCAACCGCGAGTCGAAGCGAATCGCCGGTTTTAGTCGAACCACCCCGGACGCTCTCGCGACATCACTCTTTATTGTAAATAAACGACTCACTCATTTGAACACTTATTCTAAGGCACCCGCCTTATATAACCCTGTTCCTTCACTATCATCTATCCTATCCTATCCTCTATCCTATCCTCTATCCTATCCTATCCCTATCCTATCCTATCCTCTTTCCTATCCTATCCACTATCGTATCCAATCCTCTATCCTATACAATCCCCTATCCTATCCTCTATCCTATCCTATCCTCTATCCTATCCAATCCCCAATCGTATCCTCTATCCTATCCTATCCTTTATCCTATCCTATCCTCTATCCTATCCTATCTTCTATCCTATCCTATCCTCTGTCCTATCCTATTCGCTACCCTATCCTCTATCCTATCCAATGCTCTATCCTATCCTCTATCCCGTCACATCCTCAATCCTATCCTATACTGTATTACATGCTATCCTCTATCCTATCCAATCCCCTATTCTATCCTCTATAATATCCTATCCTCTATCCTATAAAATCATATATCCTATCCTATTCCCTATACTATCCTATCCTCTATCCTATGCAATCCCCTATCGTATCCTCTATCCTATCCTATCCTCTATCATATCCTATTCTCTATCCTATCATATCCTCTATCCTATCCTATGCTCTATCCTATCCTCTATCCTATCCTATCCTCTATCCTATCCTATCCTCTATCCTATCCTATCCTCTATCCTATCCTATCCTCTATCCTATCCTATCCTCTATCCTATCCTATCCTCTATCCTATCCTATCCTGTTCTATCCTATCCTCTATCCTATCCTATCCTCTATCCTATCCTCTATCCTATCCTCTATCCTATCCTCTATCCTATCCTATCATCTATCCTATCCTATCCTCTATCCTATCCTCTATCCTATCCTCTATCCTATCCTCTATCCTATCCTATCCTCTATCCTATCCTATCCTCTTTCCTATCCTATCCACTATCGTATCCAATCCTCTATCCTATACAATCCCCTATCCTATCCTCTATCCTATCCTATCCTCTATCCTATCCTATCTTCTATCTTATCCTATCCACTATCCTATCCTATCCTCTATCCTATCCTGTCCTCTAACCTATCCTATCCTCTATCCTATCCTATCCACTATCCTACCCTATCCTCTATCCTATCCTGTCCTCTATCCTATCCTATCCTCTATCCTATCCTATCCTCTATCCTATCCTATCCTCTATCCTATCCTCTATCCTATCCTATCCTCTATCCTATCCTATCCTCCATCCTATCCTATCCTGTATCCTATGCTATCCTCTATCCTATCCTATCCTCTGTTCTATCCTATCCTCTATCCCATCCTATCCTCTATCCTATCCTCTATCCTATCCTATCATCTATCCTATCCTATCCTCTATCCTATCCTATCCTCTATCCTATCCTATCCTCTTTCCTATCCTATCCACTATCGTATCCAATCCTCTATCCTATACAATCCCCTATCCTATCCTCTATCCTATCCTATCCTCTATCCTATCCTATCTTCTATCTTATCCTATCCTCTATCCTATCCTATCCTCTATCCTATCCTATCCTCTATCCTATCCTATCCTGTATCCTATCCGATCCTCTATCCTATCCTATCCTCTAACCTACCCTATCCTCTATCCTATCCTCTATCCTATCCTCTATCGTATCCTATCCTCTATCCAATCCTATCCTCAATCCTATCCTTTCCTCAATCATATCCTATCCTCTATCCCATCCTATCCTCTATAATATCGTATACTCTATCCTATCCTCTCCTCTATCCTATCTTATCCTCTATATTATCCTATCCTCTATCCTATCCTATCCTCTATCCTATCCTATCCACTATCCTATCCTATCCTCTATCCTATCCTGTCCTCTATACTATCATATCGCCTATCATATCGTATCCTCTATCCCATCCAATCATTAATCCTATCCTATCCTCTATCCTCTAAACTATCCAATCCTCTATCCTATCCAATCCCCAATCCTATCCTCGATCGTATCCTATCCGCAATACTATCCTATCCTCTATCCTATCCTACCGCCTATAATATCGTATCATCTATCCTATCCTATTCTCTATCCTATCCAATCCTGTAACCTATCCTATCCTCTATTCTATCCAATCCCCTATCAAATCCTCTATCCTATCCAATCCTCTATCCTATACAATCCCCTATCCTATCGTCTATCCTATCCTATCCTTTATACTATCCTATCCTATACTGTATTACATGCTATCCTCTATCCAATCCAATCCCCTATCCAATCCTCTATAATATCCTATCCTCTATCCTATAAAATCATATATCCTATCCTATTCTCTATCCTATCCTATCCTCTATCCTATCCTATCCTCTATCCTATGCAATCCCCTATCGTATCCTCTATCCTATCCTATCCTCTGTCCTATCCTATCCACTATCCTATCCTATCCTCTATCCTATCCTGTCCTCTATCCTATCCTGTCCTCTAACCTATCCTATCCTCTATCCTATCATCCACCCTATTCTATCCACTATCCTATCCTGTCCTGTATCCTATTCTACCGCCTATAATATCGTATCATCTATCCTATCCTATTCTCTATCCTATCCAATCCTCTAACCTATCATATCCTCTATTCTATCCAATCCCCTATCAAATCCTCTATCTAATCCTGTCCTCTATCCTATCATATCGCCTATAATATCGTATCGTCTATCCTATCCTATCCTCTTTGCTATGCTATCCTCTTTCCTATCCAATCCCCTATCCTATCCTCTATCCTATCCTATCCTGCCCTCCATTCTGTAATATCCTCTATCCTATCCAATCCTCTATCCTATTCTCTATCCTATCCTATCCTCTATCCTATACTATCCTCTATCCTATCCTCTATCCTATCCTCTATCGTATCCTATCCTCTATCCAATCCTATCCTCAATCCTATCCTTTCCTCAATCATATCCTATCCTCTATCCCATCCTATCCCCTATAATATCGTATACTCTATCCTATCCTATCCTCTATCCTATCCTATCCTCTATCCTATCCTATCCTCTATCCTATCCTATCCTCTATCCTATCCTATGCTCTATCCTATCCTATCCTCTATCCTATCCTATCCTCTATCCTATCCTATCCTCTACCCTATCCTATCCTCTATCCCATCCTATCCTCTATCCTATCCTATCCTCTATCCTATCCAATCCCCAATCGTATCCTCTATCCTATCCTATCCTCTATCCTATCCTATCCTCTATCCTATCCAATGCTCTATCCTATCCTCTATCCCGTCACATCCTCAATCCTATCCTATACTGTATTACATGCTATCCTCTATCCTATCCAATCCCCTATTGTATCCTCTATCCTATCCTATCCTCTATCCTATCCTATCCTCTATCCTATCCTATGCTCTATCCTATCCTATCCTCTATCCTATCCTATCCTCTATCCTATCCTATCCTCTACCCTATCCTATCCTCTATCCCATCCTATCCTCTATCCTATCCTATCCTCTATCCTAACCAATCCCCAATCGTATCCTCTATCCTATCCTATCCTCTATCCTATCCTATCCTCTATCCTATTCAATGCTCTATCCTATCCTCTATCCCGTCACATCCTCAATCCTATCCTATACTGTATTACATGCTATCCTCTATCCTATCCAATCCCCTATTGTATCCTCTATCCTATCCTATCCTCTATCATATCCTATCTTCTATCCTATCCTATCCTCTGTCCTATCCTATTCGCTACCCTATCCTCTATCCTATCCAATGCTCTATCCTATCCTCTATCCCGTCACATCCTCAATCCTATCCTGTACTGTATTACATGCTATCCTCTATCCTATCCAATCCCCTATTCTATCCTCTATCCTATTGTATATTCTATCCTATACCATCCTGTATCCTATCCTATCGTCTATCCTATAATATCCTCTATCCTATCCAATTTTCTATCCTTTCCTCTATCCTATCCTCTATCGTATCCTATCCTCTATCCAATCCTATCCTCAATCCTATCCTTTCCTCAATCATATCCTATCCTCTATCCCATCCTATCCTCTATAATATCGTATACTCTATCCTATCCTATCCTCTATCCAATCTTATCCTCTATATTATCCTATCCTCTGTCCTATCCTATCCTCTATCATATCCTATCCTCTATCCTACCCTATCCTCTATCGTAGCCCATCCTCTATCCTATCCCATCCTATATGCCATAATATCCTCTATCCTATCCTATCCTCTATCCTATCCTGTCCTCTATCCTATCCTATCCTCTATCCTATTGTATCCTCTATCCTATACCATCCTCTATCCTATCCTATAGTCTATCCTATAATATCCTCTATCCTATCCAATCTTCTATCCAATCCTCTATCCTATCCTCTATCCTATCCTATCTTGTATCCAATCCCCTATCCTATCCTCTATCCTATCCTATCCCCTATCCTATACAGTCCTCTATCCTATCCTGTCCTCTATCCTATCCTATATCCTATCCTCTATCCAATCCCCTCCTGTATCGTATCCTATCCTCTATCCTATCCTATCCTCTATCGTATCCTACCATCTATCATATCCTATCCTCTATCCTATCCTATCCTCTATCCTATCCTATCTTCTATCTTATCCTATTCTCTATCCTATAATAACATGTATCCTATCCTATTCTCTACTCTATCCTATCCTCTATCCTATCCAATCCCCTATCCTATCCTCTATCCTATCCTATCCTCTATCCTATCCTATCCTCTATCCTATCCTATCCTCTATCCTATCCTATCCTGTATCCTATCCGATCCTCTATCCTATCCTATCCTCTATCCTATCCTCTATCCTATCCTATCCTCTATCCTATCCTATCCTCTTTCCTATCCTATCCACTATCGTATCCAATCCTCTATCCTATACAATCCCCTATCCTATCCTCTATCCTATCCTATCCTCTATCCTATCCTATCTTCTATCTTATCCTATCCTCTATCCTATCCTATCCTCTATCCTATCCTATCCTCTATCCTATCGTATCCTGTATCCTATCCGATCCTCTATCCTATCCTATCCTCTAACCTATCCTATCCTCTATCCTATCCTCTATCCTATCCTCTATCCTATCCTCTATCGTATCCTAAACTCTATCCAATCCTATCCTCAATCCTATCCTTTCCTCAATCATATCCTATCCTCTATCCCATCCTATCCTCTATAATATCGTATACTCTATCCTATCCTATCCTCTATCCTATCTTATCCTCTATATTATCCCATCCTCTATCCTATCCTATCCTCTATCCTATCCTATCCTCTATCCTATCCTATCCACTATCCTATCAAATCCTCTATCCTATCCAATCCTCTATCCTATACAATCCCCTATCCTATCCTCTATCCTATCCTATCCTTTATACTATCCTATCCTATAATGTATTACATGATATCCTCTATCCAATCCAATCCCCTATCCAATCCTCTATAATATCCTATCCTCTATCCTATAAAATCATATATCCTATCCTATTCTCTATCCTATCCTATCCTCTATCCTATCCTATCCTCTATCCTATGCAATCCCCTATCGTATCCTCTATCCTATCCTATCCTCTGTCCTATCCTATCCACTATCCTATCCTATCCTCTATCCTATCCTGTCCTCTATCCTATCCTGTCCTCTAACCTATCCTATCCTCTATCCTATCATCCACCCTATTCTATCCACTATCCTATCCTGTCCTGTATCCTATTCTACCGCCTATAATATCGTATCATCTATCCTATCCTATTCTCTATCCTATCCAATCCTCTAACCTATCATATCCTCTATTCTATCCAATCCCCTATCAAATCCTCTATCTAATCCTGTCCTCTATCCTATCATATCGCCTATAATATCGTATCGTCTATCCTATCCTATCCTCTTTGCTATGCTATCCTCTTTCCTATCCAATCCCCTATCCTATCCTCTATCCTATCCTATCCTGCCCTCCATTCTGTAATATCCTCTATCCTATCCAATCCTCTATCCTATTCTCTATCCTATCCTATCCTCTATCCTATACTATCCTCTATCCTATCCTCTATCCTATCCTCTATCGTATCCTATCCTCTATCATAACCTATCCTCTATCCTATAATAACATGTATCCTATCCTTTTCTCTATTCTATCCTATCCTCTATCCTATCCAATCCTCTATCCTATCCCATCCTCTATCCTATCCTATCCTCTGTCCTATCCTATTCTCTATCCCATCCAGTCCTATATCCTATCCTACCGCCTATAATATCGTATCATCTATCCTATCCTATTCTCTATCCTATCCTATCATCTATCGTATCCTATCCTCTATCCTATCCTATCCTCTATCCTATCCAATCCCCAATCGTATGCTCTATCCTATCCTATCCTCTTTCCTATCCTATTCATAATCGTATCCATTCCTCTATCCTATACAATCCACTATCCTATCCTCTATCCTATCCTATCCTCTATCCTATCCTATCCTCTATCCTATCCTATCCTCTATCCTATCCTATCCTCTATCCTATCCTATCCTCTATCCTATCCTATCCTCTATCCTATCCTATCCTCTATCCTATCCTATCCTCTATCGTATCCTACCATCTATATTATCCTATCCTCTATCCCACCCTATCCTCTATCCTATCCTATCCTCTAACCTATCCTATCCTCTATCCAATCCTATACTCTATGCTATCCTATTCCTCTATCCTATGCTATCCATTATCCTATCCTATCCTCCATTCTATCCTATCCTCTATCCTATCCTATCCTCTATCCTATCCTATCCTCTATCCTATCCTATCCTCTATCCTATCCTATCCTCTATCCTATCCTATCTTCTATCTTGTCATATCCTCTACCCCATCCTATCCTCCATCCTATCCCATCCTCTATCCTATACTATCCTCTGTCCTATCATATCCTCTGTCTTATCCTATCCTCTATCCCATCCTATCCTCCACCCTATCCTATCCTCTATCGTATCCTACCATCTATCCTATCCTATCCTCTATCATATCGTATCCTCTATCCTAACATATCCTCTATCCTATACTATCCTCTATCCCATCCTATCCTCCATCCCATCTTATCCTCCATCCTATACTATCCTCTATCCTATCCTATCCTCTATCCTGTCCTATCCGCTAGCTTATCCTATCCTCTATCCCATCCTATCCTCCATCTTATCCTATCCTCTATCCCATAATATCATCCATCCTATCCTATCCTCCATTATATACTATCCTCTATCCTATCCTATCATCTATCCTATCCTATCCTCTATCCCATCCTATCCTCCATCTTATCCTATCCTCTATCCAATCCTATCCTCTAACCTATCCTATCCTCTATCCTATCCTATGCTCTATCCTATCCTATCCTCTATCCTATCCCATCCTATATGCCATAATATCCTCTATCCTATCCTATCCTCTATCATATCCTGCCCTCCATCGTGTCCTATCCTCTATCCTATCCTATCCATTATCCTATAAAATCCTCTATCCTATCCTATACTCTATCCTATCCTATCCTCTGTCCTATCCTATCCTCTATCCCATCCTATCGTCTATCCTATTGTATATTCTATCATATACCATCCTGTATCCTATCCTATCGTCTATCCTATAATATCCTCTATCCTATCCAATCTTCTATCCTTTCCTCTATCCTATCCTCTATCCTATCCTATCATCAATCCTATCCTATCCCCTATCCTATCCTATCCCCTATCCTATCCTCTATCCCATCCTATCCTCTATCCTATCCTATCCTCTATCCTATCCAATCCCCAATCGTATCCTCTATCCTATCCTATCCTCTATCCTATCCTATCCTCTATCCTATCCTATCTTCTATCCTATCCTATCCTCTGTCCTATCCTATTCGCTACCCTATCCTCTATCCTATCCAATGTTCTATCCTATCCTCTATCCCGTCACATCCTCAATCCTATCCTATACTGTATTACATGCTATCCTCTATCCTATCCAGTCCCCTATTCTATCCTCTATAATATCCTATCCTCTATCCTATCCTATCCTCTATCCTATCCTAAACTCTATCCTATCCTCCATCCTATCCTATCCTCTATCCTATCCTATCCTGTTCTATCCTATCCGCTATCCTATCCTCTATCCTATCCTATCATCAATCCTATCCTATCCCCTATCCTATCCTCTATCCTCTATCCTATCCTATCCTGTCCTCCATCCTATAATATCCTCTATCCTATCCAATCCCTCTATCCTATCCCATCCTCTATCCTATCCTATCCTCTGTCCTATCCTATTCTCTATCCCACATTCCAGTCCCTATATCCCTATCCTACCGCCTATAATATCGTATCATCTATCCTATCCTATTCTCTATCCTATCCTATCATCTATCGTATCCTATCCTCTATCCTATCCTATCCTCTATCCTATCCAATCCCCAATCGTATGCTCTATCCTATCCTATCCTCTTTCCTATCCTATTCATAATCGTATCCATTCCTCTATCCTATACAATCCACTATCCTATCCTCTATCCTATCCTATCCTCATATCCTATCCTATCCTCTAATCCTATCCTATCCTCTATCCTATCCTATCCTCTATCCTATCCTATACTCTATCCTATCCTATCCTCTATCCTATACAATCCCCTATCCTATCCTCTATCCTATCCTATCCTTTATACTATCCTATAGTATACTGTATTACATGCTATCCTCTATCCTATCCAATCCCCTATCCAATCCTCTATAATATCCTATCCTCTATCCTATAAAATCATATATCCTATCCTATTCTCTATCCTATCCTATCCTCTATCCTATCCTATCCTCTATCCTATGCAATCCCCTATCGTATCCTCTATACTATCCTATCCTCTGTCCTATCCTATCCACTATCCTATCCTATCCTCTATCCTATCCTGTCCTCTATCCTATCCAGTCCTCTAACCTATCCTATCCCTCTATCCTATCATCCACTCTATTCTATCCACTATCCTATCCTGTCCCTATATCATATCCTACCGCCTATAATATCGTATCATCTATCCTATTCCTATTCTCTATCCTATCCAATCCTCTAACCCTATCATATCCTCTATTCTATCCAATCCCCTATCAAATCCTCTATCTAATCCTGTCCTCTATCCTATCATATCGCCTATAATATCGTATCCTCTATCCTATCCTATCCTCTTTGCTATGCTATCCTCTTTCCTATCCAATCCCCTATCCTATCCTCTATCCTATCCTATCCTGTCCTCCATCCTATAATATCCTCTATCCTATCCAATCCTCTATCCTATTCTCTATCCTATCCTATCCTCTATCCTATACTATCCTCTATCCTATCCTCTATCCTATCCTCTATCCTATCCTATCCTCTATCATAACCTATCCTCTATCCTATAATAACATGTATCCTATCCTTTTCTCTATTCTATCCTATCCTCTATCCTATCCAATCCTCTATCCTATCCCATCCTCTATCCTATCCTATCCTCTGTCCTATCCTATTCTCTATCCCATCCAGTCCTATATCCTATCCTACCGCCTATAATATCGTATCATCTATCCTATCCTATTCTCTATCCTATCCTATCATCTATCGTATCCTATCCTCTATCCTATCCTATCCTCTATCCTATCCAATCCCCAATCGTATGCTCTATCCTATCCTATCCTCTTTCCTATCCTATTCATAATCGTATCCATTCCTCTATCCTATACAATCCACTATCCTATCCTCTATCCTATCCTATCCTCTATCCTATCCTATCCTCTATCCTATCCTATCCTCTATCCTATCCTATCCTCTATCCTATCCTATCCTCTATCCTATCCTATCCTCTATCCTATCCTATCCTCTATCCTATCCTATCCTCTATCCTATCCTATCCTCTATCGTATCCTACCATCTATATTATCCTATCCTCTATCCCACCCTATCCTCTATCCTATCCTATCCTCTAACCTATCCTATCCTCTATCCAATCCTATACTCTATGCTATCCTATTCCTCTATCCTATGCTATCCTCTATCCTATCCTATCCTCCATTCTATCCTATCCTCTATCCTATCCTATCCTCTATCCTATCCTATCCTCTATCCTATCCTATCCTCTATCCTATCCTATCCTCTATCCTATCCTATCCTCTATCCTATCCTATCTTCTATCTTGTCATATCCTCTACCCCATCCTATCCTCCATCCTATCCCATCCTCTATCCTATACTATCCTCTGTCCTATCATATCCTCTGTCTTATCCTATCCTCTATCCCATCCTATCCTCCACCCTATCCTATCCTCTATCGTATCCTACCATCTATCCTATCCTATCCTCTATCATATCGTATCCTCTATCCTAACATATCCTCTATCCTATACTATCCTCTATCCCATCCTATCCTCCATCCCATCTTATCCTCCATCCTATACTATCCTCTATCCTATCCTATCCTCTATCCTGTCCTATCCGCTAGCTTATCCTATCCTCTATCCCATCCTATCCTCCATCTTATCCTATCCTCTATCCCATAATATCATCCATCCTATCCTATCCTCCATTATATACTATCCTCTATCCTATTCTATCATCTATCCTATCCTATCCTCTATCCCATCCTATCCTCCATCTTATCCTATCCTCTATCCAATCCTATCCTCTAACCTATCCTATCCTCTATCCTATCCTATGCTCTATCCTATCCTATCCTCTATCCTATCCCATCCTATATGCCATAATATCCTCTATCCTATCCTATCCTCTATCATATCCTGCCCTCCATCGTGTCCTATCCTCTATCCTATCCTATCCATTATCCTATAACATCCTCTATCCTATCCTATACTCTATCCTATCCTATCCTCTGTCCTATCCTATCCTCTATCCCATCCTATCGTCTATCCTATTGTATATTCTATCATATACCATCCTGTATCCTATCCTATCGTCTATCCTATAATATCCTCTATCCTATCCAATCTTCTATCCTTTCCTCTATCCTATCCTCTATCCTATCCTATCATCAATCCTATCCTATCCCCTATCCTATCCTCTATCCCATCCTATCCTCTATCCTATCCTATCCTCTATCCTATCCAATCCCCAATCGTATCCTCTATCCTATCCTATCCTCTATCCTATCCTATCCTCTATCCTATCCTATCTTCTATCCTATCCTATCCTCTGTCCTATCCTATTCGCTACCCTATCCTCTATCCTATCCAATGTTCTATCCTATCCTCTATCCCGTCACATCCTCAATCCTATCCTATACTGTATTACATGCTATCCTCTATCCTATCCAGTCCCCTATTCTATCCTCTATAATATCCTATCCTCTATCCTATCCTATCCTCTATCCTATCCTAAACTCTATCCTATCCTCCATCCTATCCTATCCTCTATCCTATCCTATCCTGTTCTATCCTATCCGCTATCCTATCCTCTATCCTATCCTATCATCAATCCTATCCTATCCCCTATCCTATCCTCTATCCTCTATCCTATCCTATCCTGTCCTCCATCCTATAATATCCTCTATCCTATCCAATCCTCTATCCTATCCCATCCTCTATCCTATCCTATCCTCTGTCCTATCCTATTCTCTATCCCATCCAGTCCTATATCCTATCCTACCGCCTATAATATCGTATCATCTATCCTATCCTATTCTCTATCCTATCCTATCATCTATCGTATCCTATCCTCTATCCTATCCTATCCTCTATCCTATCCAATCCCCAATCGTATGCTCTATCCTATCCTATCCTCTTTCCTATCCTATTCATAATCGTATCCATTCCTCTATCCTATACAATCCACTATCCTATCCTCTATCCTATCCTATCCTCTATCCTATCCTATCCTCTATCCTATCCTATCCTCTATCCTATCCTATCCTCTATCCTATTATACTCTATCCTATCCTATCCTCTATCCTATCCTATCCTCTATCCTATCCTATCCTCTATCCTATCCTATCCTCTATCGTATCCTACCATCTATATTATCCTATCCTCTATCCCACCCTATCCTCTATCCTATCCTATCCTCTAACCTATCCTATCCTCTATCCAATCCTATACTCTATGCTATCCTATTCCTCTATCCTATGCTATCCTCTATCCTATCCTATCCTCCATTCTATCCTATCCTCTATCCTATCCTATCCTCTATCCTATCCTATCCTCTATCCTATCCTATCCTCTATCCTATCCTATCCTCTATCCTATCCTATCTTCTATCTTGTCATATCCTCTACCCCATCCTATCCTCCATCCTATCCCATCCTCTATCCTATACTATCCTCTGTCCTATCATATCCTCTGTCTTATCCTATCCTCTATCCCATCCTATCCTCCACCCTATCCTATCCTCTATCGTATCCTACCATCTATCCTATCCTATCCTCTATCATATCGTATCCTCTATCCTAACATATCCTCTATCCTATACTATCCTCTATCCCATCCTATCCTCCATCCCATCTTATCCTCCATCCTATACTATCCTCTATCCTATCCTATCCTCTATCCTGTCCTATCCGCTAGCTTATCCTATCCTCTATCCCATCCTATCCTCCATCTTATCCTATCCTCTATCCCATAATATCATCCATCCTATCCTATCCTCCATTATATACTATCCTCTATCCTATCCTATCATCTATCCTATCCTATCCTCTATCCCATCCTATCCTCCATCTTATCCTATCCTCTATCCAATCCTATCCTCTAACCTATCCTATCCTCTATCCTATCCTATGCTCTATCCTATCCTATCCTCTATCCTATCCCATCCTATATGCCATAATATCCTCTATCCTATCCTATCCTCTATCATATCCTGTCCTCCATCGTGTCCTATCCTCTATCCTATCCTATCCTCTATCCTATCCTATCCTCTATCCTATCCTATCCTCTATCCTATCCTCCATCCTATCCTATCCTCTATCCTATCCTATCCTGTTCTATCCTATCCGCTATCCTATCCTCTATCCTATCCTATCATCAATCCTATCCTATCCCCTATCCTATCCTCTATCCCATCCTATCCTCTATCCTATCCTATCCTCTATCCTATCCAATCCCCAATCGTATCCTCTATCCTATCCTATCCTCTATCCTATCCTATCCTCTATCCTATCCTATCTTCTATCCTATCCTATCCTCTGTCCTATCCTATTCGCTACCCTATCCTCTATCCTATCCAATGCTCTATCCTATCCTCTATCCCGTCACATCCTCAATCCTATCCTATACTGTATTACATGCTATCCTCTATCCTATCCAATCCCCTATTCTATCCTCTATCCTATTGTATATTCTATCCTATACCATCCTGTATCCTATCCTATCGTCTATCCTATAATATCCTCTATCCTATCCAATTTTCTATCGTTTCCTCTATCTTATCCTCTATCCTATCCTATCATCAATCCTATCCTATCCCCTATCCTATCCTCTATCCCATCCTATCCTCTATCCTATCCTATCCTCTATCCTATCCAATCCCCAATCGTATCCTCTATCCTATCCTATCCTCTATCCTATCCTATCCTCTATCCTATCCTATCTTCTATCCTATCCTATCCTCTGTCCTATCCTATTCGCTACCCTATCCTCTATCCTATCCAATGCTCTATCCTATCCTCTATCCCGTCACATCCTCAATCCTATCCTATACTGTATTACATGCTATCCTCTATCCTATCCAATCCCCTATTCTATCCTCTATCCTATCCTATGATAGGCGGTAGGATAGGATAGAGGATAGGATAGGATAGAGTATACGATATTATAGAGGATAGGATTGGATAGAGGATAGGATACGATAGAGGATAGGATAGAGGATAGGATAGAGGACAGGATAGGATAGATGATAGGATAGAACAGAGGATAGGATAGGATAGAGGATAGCATAGGATACAGGATAGGATAGGATGGAGGATAGGATAGGATAGAGGAAAGGATAGGATAGAGGATAGGATATTATAGAGGATAGGATGGGATAGATGATAGGATATGATTGAGGAAAGGATAGGATTGAGGATAGGATTGGATAGAGGATAGGATACGATAGAGGATAGGATAGGATAGAGGATAGGTTAGGATAGAGGATAGGATAGAGGATAGGATAGAATAGAGGATAGGATAGGATAGAGGACAGGGTAGGATAGAGGATAGGATAGGATAGTGGATAGGATAGGATAGAGGATAGGATAGGATAGAGGATAGGATAGGATAGAGGATAGGATAGGATAGAGGATAGGATAATATAGAGGATAAGATAGGATAGAGGATAGGATAGGATAGAGTATACGATATTATAGAGGATAGGATGGGATAGAGGATAGGATATGATTGAGGAAAAGATAGGATTGAGGATAGGATTGGATAGAGGATAGGATACGCTAGAGGATAGGATAGGATAGAGGATACGATTGGGGATTGGATAGGATAGAGGATAGGATAGGATAGAGTATACGATATTATAGAGGATAGGATGGGATAGAGGATAGGATATGATTGAGGAAAGGATAGGATTGAGGATAGGATTGGATAGAGGATAGGATACGATAGAGGATAGGATAGAGGATAGGATAGAGGACAGGATAGGATAGAGGATAGGATAGAGGATTGGATACGATAGTGGATAGGATAGGAAAGAGGATAGGATAGGATAGAGGATAGGATAGGATAGAGGATAGGATAGGATAGATGATAGGATAGGATAGAGGATAGGATACAGGATAGGATGGGATAGAGGATAGGATAGAACAGAGGATAGGATAGGATAGAGTATACGATATTATAGAGGATAGGATGGGATAGAGGATAGGATATGATTGAGGAAAGGATAGGATTGAGGATAGGATTGGATAGAGGATAGGATACGATAGAGGATAGGATAGGATAGAGGATACGATTGGGGATTGGATAGGATAGAGGATAGGATAGGATAGAGGATAGGATGGGATAGAGGATAGGATAGGGTAGAGGATAGGATAGGATAGAGGATAGGATACGATAGTGGATAGGATAGGAAAGAGGATAGGATAGGATAGAGGATAGGATAGGATAGAGGATAGGATAGGATAGATGATAGGATAGGATAGAGGATAGGATAGAGGATAGGATGGGATAGAGGATAGGATAGAACAGAGGATAGGATAGGATAGAGGATAGCATAGGATACAGGATAGGATAGGATGGAGGATAGGATAGGATAGAGGATAGGATAGGATAGAGGATAGGATAGAGGATAGGATAGGATAGAGGATAGGATAGGATAGATGATAGGATAGAATAGAGGATAGGATAGGATAGAGGATAGGATAGGATAGAGGATAGTATAGGATAGATTATAGGATAGGATAGAGGATAGAATAGAGGATTGGATAGGATTGAGGATATTATAGGATGGAGGAGAGGATAGGATAGGATAGAGGATAGGATAGGGGATTGGATAGGAAAGAGGATAGCATAGCAAAGAGGATAGGATAGGATAGAGGATAGGATAGGTTAGAGGATAGGATAGGATAGTATAAAGGATAGGATAGGTTAGAGAATAGGATAGGACAGAGGATAGGATAGTATAGAGGATAGGATAGGATAGATGATAGGATAGAATAGAGGATAGGATAGGATAGAGGATAGGATAGGATAGAGGATAGTATAGGATAGATTATAGGATAGGATAGAGGATAGGATAGAGGATTGGATAGGATTGAGGATATTATAGGATGGAGGAGAGGATAGGTTAGGATAGAGGATAGGATAGGGGATTGGATAGGAAAGAGGATAGCATAGCAAAGAGGATAGGATAGGATAGAGGATACGATATTATAGGCGATATGATAGGATAGAGGACAGGATTGGATAGAGAATTTGATAGGGGATTGGATAGAATAGAGGATATGATAGGTTAGAGGATTGGATAGGATAGAGAATAGGATAGGATAGATGATACGATATTATAGGCGGTAGAATAGGGTATAGGACAGGATAGGATAGTGGATAGAATAGGGTGGATGATAGGATAGAGGATAGGATAGGTTAGAGGACAGGATAGGATAGAGGACAGGATAGGATAGAGGATAGGATAGGATAGTGGATAGGATAGGACAGAGGATAGGATAGGATAGAGGATACGATAGGGGATTGCATAGGATAGAGGATAGGATAGGATAGAGGATAGGATAGGATAGAGAATAGGATAGGATATATGATTTTATAGGATAGAGGATGGGATATTATAGAGGATAGGATAGGGGATTGGATAGGATAGAGGATAGCATGTAATACAGTATAGGATAGGATTGAGGATGGGACGGGATAGAGGATAGGATAGAGCATTGGATAGGATGGAGGATAGGATAGCGAATAGGATAGGACAGAGGATAGGATAGGATAGAGGAAAGGATAGGGGATTGTATAGGATAGAGGATTGTATACGATAGTGGATAGGATTGGAAAAAGGATAGGATAGGATAGAGGATAGGATAGGATAGAGGATAGGATGGGATAGAGGATAAGATAGGATAGAGGATAGGATAGGATAGTGTATACGATATTATAGAGGATAGGATGCGATAGAGGATAGGATATGATTGAGGAAAGGATAGGATTGAGGATAGGATTGGATAGAGGATAGGATAGGTTACAGGATTGGATAGGATAGAGAATAGGATAGGATAGATGATACGATATTATAGGCGGTAGGATAGGATAGAGGATAGGATAGGATAGAGTATACGATATTATAGAGGATAGGATTGGATAGAGGATAGGATACGATAGAGGATAGGATAGAGGATAGGATAGAGGACAGGATAGGATAGATGATAGGATAGAACAGAGGATAGGATAGGATAGAGGATAGCATAGGATACAGGATAGGATAGGATGGAGGATAGGATAGGATAGAGGAAAGGATAGGATAGAGGATAGGATATTATAGAGGATAGGATGGGATAGATGATAGGATATGATTGAGGAAAGGATAGGATTGAGGATAGGATTGGATAGAGGATAGGATACGATAGAGGATAGGATAGGATAGAGGATAGGTTAGGATAGAGGATAGGATAGAGGATAGGATAGAATAGAGGATAGGATAGGATAGAGGATAGGATAGGATAGAGGACAGGGTAGGATAGAGGATAGGATAGGATAGTGGATAGGATAGGATAGAGGATAGGATAGGATAGAGTATACGATATTATAGAGGATAGGATTGGATAGAGGATAGGATACGATAGAGGATAGGATAGAGGATAGGATAGAGGACAGGATAGGATAGATGATAGGATAGAACAGAGGATAGGATAGGATAGAGGATAGCATAGGATACAGGATAGGATAGGATGGAGGATAGGATAGGATAGAGGAAAGGATAGGATAGAGGATAGGATATTATAGAGGATAGGATGGGATAGATGATAGGATATGATTGAGGAAAGGATAGGATTGAGGATAGGATTGGATAGAGGATAGGATACGATAGAGGATAGGATAGGATAGAGGATAGGTTAGGATAGAGGATAGGATAGAGGATAGGATAGGATAGAGGATAGGATAGGATAGAGGATAGGATAGGATAGAGGACAGGGTAGGATAGAGGATAGGATAGGATAGTGGATAGGATAGGATAGAGGATAGGATAGGATAGAGGATAGGATAGGATAGAGGATAGGATAGGATAGAGGATAGGATAATATAGAGGATAAGATAGGATAGAGGATAGGATAGGATAGAGTATACGATATTATAGAGGATAGGATGGGATAGAGGATAGGATATGATTGAGGAAAGGATAGGATTGAGGATAGGATTGGATAGAGGATAGGATACGCTAGAGGATAGGATAGGATAGAGGATACGATTGGGGATTGGATAGGATAGAGGATAGGATAGGATAGAGTATACGATATTATAGAGGATAGGATGGGATAGAGGATAGGATATGATTGAGGAAAGGATAGGATTGAGGATAGGATTGGATAGAGGATAGGATACGATAGAGGATAGGATAGAGGATAGGATAGAGGACAGGATAGGATAGAGGATAGGATAGAGGATTGGATACGATAGTGGATAGGATAGGAAAGAGGATAGGATAGGATAGAGGATAGGATAGGATAGAGGATAGGATAGGATAGATGATAGGATAGGATAGAGGATAGGATACACGATAGGATGGGATAGAGGATAGGATAGAACAGAGGATAGGATAGGATAGAGTATACGATATTATAGAGGATAGGATGGGATAGAGGATAGGATATGATTGAGGAAAGGATAGGATTGAGGATAGGATTGGATAGAGGATAGGATACGATAGAGGATAGGATAGGATAGAGGATACGATTGGGGATTGGATAGGATAGAGGATAGGATAGGATAGAGGATAGGATGGGATAGAGGATAGGATAGGGTAGAGGATAGGATAGGATAGAGGATAGGATACGATAGTGGATAGGATAGGAAAGAGGATAGGATAGGATAGAGGATAGGATAGGATAGAGGATAGGATAGGATAGATGATAGGATAGGATAGAGGATAGGATAGAGGATAGGATGGGATAGAGGATAGGATAGAACAGAGGATAGGATAGGATAGAGGATAGCATAGGATACAGGATAGGATAGGATGGAGGATAGGATAGGATAGAGGATAGGATAGGATAGAGGATAGGATAGAGGATAGGATAGGATAGAGGATAGGATAGGATAGATGATAGGATAGAATAGAGGATAGGATAGGATAGAGGATAGGATAGGATAGAGGATAGTATAGGATAGATTATAGGATAGGATAGAGGATAGAATAGAGGATTGGATAGGATTGAGGATATTATAGGATGGAGGAGAGGATAGGATAGGATAGAGGATAGGATAGGGGATTGGATAGGAAAGAGGATAGCATAGCAAAGAGGATAGGATAGGATAGAGGATAGGATAGGTTAGAGGATAGGATAGGATAGTATAAAGGATAGGATAGGTTAGAGAATAGGATAGGACAGAGGATAGGATAGTATAGAGGATAGGATAGGATAGATGATAGGATAGAATAGAGGATAGGATAGGATAGAGGATAGGATAGGATAGAGGATAGTATAGGATAGATTATAGGATAGGATAGAGGATAGGGTAGAGGATTGGATAGGATTGAGGATATTATAGGATGGAGGAGAGGATAGGATAGGATAGAGGATAGGATAGGGGATTGGATAGGAAAGAGGATAGCATAGCAAAGAGGATAGGATAGGATAGAGGATACGATATTATAGGCGATATGACAGGATAGAGGACAGGATTGGATAGAGAATTTGATAGGGGATTGGATAGAATAGAGGATATGATAGGTTAGAGGATTGGATAGGATAGAGAATAGGATAGGATAGATGATACGATATTATAGGCGGTAGAATAGGGTATAGGACAGGATAGGATAGTGGATAGAATAGGGTGGATGATAGGATAGAGGATAGGATAGGTTAGAGGACAGGATAGGATAGAGGACAGGATAGGATAGAGGATAGGATAGGATAGTGGATAGGATAGGACAGAGGATAGGATAGGATAGAGGATACGATAGGGGATTGCATAGGATAGAGGATAGGATAGGATAGAGGATAGGATAGGATAGAGAATAGGATAGGATATATGATTTTATAGGATAGAGGATGGGATATTATAGAGGATAGGATAGGGGATTGGATAGGATAGAGGATAGCATGTAATACAGTATAGGATAGGATTGAGGATGGGACGGGATAGAGGATAGGATAGAGCATTGGATAGGATGGAGGATAGGATAGCGAATAGGATAGGACAGAGGATAGGATAGGATAGAGGAAAGGATAGGGGATTGTATAGGATAGAGGATTGTATACGATAGTGGATAGGATTGGAAAAAGGATAGGATAGGATAGAGGATAGGATAGGATAGAGGATAGGATGGGATAGAGGATAAGATAGGATAGAGGATAGGATAGGATAGTGTATACGATATTATAGAGGATAGGATGCGATAGAGGATAGGATATGATTGAGGAAAGGATAGGATTGAGGATAGGATTGGATAGAGGATAGGATAGGTTACAGGATTGGATAGGATAGAGAATAGGATAGGATAGATGATACGATATTATAGGCGGTAGGATAGGATAGAGGATAGGATAGGATAGAGTATACGATATTATAGAGGATAGTATAGGATAGAGGATAGGATAGGATAGAGGATAGGATAGAGGATAGGATAGGATAGAGGATAGGATGGGATAGAGGATAGGATGGGATAGAGGATAGGATAGGATAGAGGATAGAATAGGATAGAGGATAGGATACAGGATAGGATCGGATACAGGATACGATAGGATAGAGGATAGGATTAGATAGAGGATAGGATTAGATAGAGGATAGGATAGAGGATAGGATAGGATAGAGTATAGGATAGAATAGAGAATAGGATAGAGGATTGGATAGTAGAAAGGAGAGGTTAGGATAGAGGATAGGATAAGATTGAGGATAGGATAGGATATTGGATAGGATAGGAAAGAGCAGACGATAGAGGATAAGATAGGATAAAGGAGAGGATAGGATAGAGAATAGGATAGGATAGAGGATATGATACGATAAGATAGAGAATACGGTAGGATAGGATAGAGGATACGATAGGATAGAGGATAGGATAGGGGATTGTATACGATAGAGGGTTGGATACGATAGTGAATAGGACAGGAAAGAGGATAGGATAGGATAGAGCATACGATTGGGGATTGGATAGGTTAGAGGATAGGATAGGATAGAGGATAGGATACGATAGATGGTAGGATAGGATAGAGAATAGGATAGTATATATGATATTATAGGATAGAGGATAGGATATTATAGAGGATAGGATAGGGGATTGGATAGGATAGAGGATAGCATATAATACAGTATAGGATAGGATAGTATTAAGGATAGGATAGGATAGAGAATAGGATAGGACAGAGGATAGGATAGTATAGAGGATAGGATAGGATAGATGATAGGATAGAATAGAGGATAGGATAGGATAGAGGATAGGATAGGATAGAGGATAGTATAGGATAGATTATAGGATAGGATAGAGGATAGAATAGAGGATTGGATAGGATTGAGGATATTATAGGATGGAGGAGAGGATAGGATAGGATAGAGGATAGGATAGGGGATTGGATAGGAAAGAGGATAGCATAGCAAAGAGGATAGGATAGGATAGAGGATAGGATAGGTTAGAGGATAGGATAGGATAGTACAAAGGATAGGATAGGTTAGAGAATAGGATAGGACAGAGGATAGGATAGTATAGAGGATAGGATAGGATAGATGATAGGATAGAATAGAGGATAGGATAGGATAGAGGATAGGATAGGATAGAGGATAGTATAGGATAGATTATAGGATAGGATAGAGGATAGGATAGAGGATTGGATAGGATTGAGGATATTATAGGATGGAGGAGAGGATAGGATAGGATAGAGGATAGGATAGGGGATTGGATAGGAAAGAGGATAGCATAGCAAAGAGGATAGGATAGGATAGAGGATACGATATTATAGGCGATATGATAGGATAGAGGACAGGATTGGATAGAGAATTTGATAGGGGATTGGATAGAATAGAGGATATGATAGGTTAGAGGATTGGATAGAATAGAGAATAGGATAGGATAGATGATACGATATTATAGGCGTTAGAATAGGGTATAGGACAGGATAGGATAGTGGATAGAATAGGGTGGATGATAGGATAGAGGATAGGATAGGTTAGAGGACAGGATAGGATAGAGGACAGGATAGGATAGAGGATAGGATAGGATAGTGGATAGGATAGGACAGAGGATAGGATAGGATAGAGGATACGATAGGGGATTGCATAGGATAGAGGATAGGATAGGATAGAGGATAGGATAGGATAGAGAATAGGATAGGATATATGATTTTATAGGATAGAGGATGGGATATTATAGAGGATAGGATAGGGGATTGGATAGGATAGAGGATAGCATGTAATACAGTATAGGATAGGATTGAGGATGGGACGGGATAGAGGATAGGATAGAGCATTGGATAGGATGGAGGATAGGATAGCGAATAGGATAGGACAGAGGATAGGATAGGATAGAGGAAAGGATAGGGGATTGTATAGGATAGAGGATTGTATACGATAGTGGATAGGATTGGAAAAAGGATAGGATAGGATAGAGGATAGGATAGGATAGAGGATAGGATGGGACAGAGGATAAGATAGGATAGAGGATAGGATAGGATAGTGTATACGATATTATAGAGGATAGGATGCGATAGAGGATAGGATATGATTGAGGAAAGGATAGGATTGAGGATAGGATTGGATAGAGGATAGGATAGGTTACAGGATTGGATAGGATAGAGAATAGGATAGGATAGATGATACGATATTATAGGCGGTAGGATAGGATAGAGGATAGGATAGGATAGAGTATACGATATTATAGAGGATAGGATTGGATAGAGGATAGGATACGATAGAGGATAGGATAGAGGATAGGATAGAGGACAGGATAGGATAGATGATAGGATAGAACAGAGGATAGGATAGGATAGAGGATAGCATAGGATACAGGATAGGATAGGATGGAGGATAGGATAGGATAGAGGAAAGGATAGGATAGAGGATAGGATATTATAGAGGATAGGATGGGATAGATGATAGGATATGATTGAGGAAAGGATAGGATTGAGGATAGGATTGGATAGAGGATAGGATACGATAGAGGATAGGATAGGATAGAGGATAGGTTAGGATAGAGGATAGGATAGAGGATAGGATAGGATAGAGGATAGGATAGGATAGAGGATAGGATAGGATAGAGGACAGGGTAGGATAGAGGATAGGATAGGATAGTGGATAGGATAGGATAGAGGATAGGATAGGATAGAGGATAGGATAGGATAGAGGATAGGATAGGATAGAGGATAGGATAATATAGAGGATAAGATAGGATAGAGGATAGGATAGGATAGAGTATACGATATTATAGAGGATAGGATGGGATAGAGGATAGGATATGATTGAGGAAAGGATAGGATTGAGGATAGGATTGGATAGAGGATAGGATACGCTAGAGGATAGGATAGGATAGAGGATACGATTGGGGATTGGATAGGATAGAGGATAGGATAGGATAGAGTATACGATATTATAGAGGATAGGATGGGATAGAGGATAGGATATGATTGAGGAAAGGATAGGATTGAGGATAGGATTGGATAGAGGATAGGATACGATAGAGGATAGGATAGAGGATAGGATAGAGGACAGGATAGGATAGAGGATAGGATAGAGGATTGGATACGATAGTGGATAGGATAGGAAAGAGGATAGGATAGGATAGAGGATAGGATAGGATAGAGGATAGGATAGGATAGATGATAGGATAGGATAGAGGATAGGATACACGATAGGATGGGATAGAGGATAGGATAGAACAGAGGATAGGATAGGATAGAGTATACGATATTATAGAGGATAGGATGGGATAGAGGATAGGATATGATTGAGGAAAGGATAGGATTGAGGATAGGATTGGATAGAGGATAGGATACGATAGAGGATAGGATAGGATAGAGGATACGATTGGGGATTGGATAGGATAGAGGATAGGATAGGATAGAGGATAGGATGGGATAGAGGATAGGATAGGGTAGAGGATAGGATAGGATAGAGGATAGGATACGATAGTGGATAGGATAGGAAAGAGGATAGGATAGGATAGAGGATAGGATAGGATAGAGGATAGGATAGGATAGATGATAGGATAGGATAGAGGATAGGATAGAGGATAGGATGGGATAGAGGATAGGATAGAACAGAGGATAGGATAGGATAGAGGATAGCATAGGATACAGGATAGGATAGGATGGAGGATAGGATAGGATAGAGGATAGGATAGGATAGAGGATAGGATAGAGGATAGGATAGGATAGAGGATAGGATAGGATAGATGATAGGATAGAATAGAGGATAGGATAGGATAGAGGATAGGATAGGATAGAGGATAGTATAGGATAGATTATAGGATAGGATAGAGGATAGAATAGAGGATTGGATAGGATTGAGGATATTATAGGATGGAGGAGAGGATAGGATAGGATAGAGGATAGGATAGGGGATTGGATAGGAAAGAGGATAGCATAGCAAAGAGGATAGGATAGGATAGAGGATAGGATAGGTTAGAGGATAGGATAGGATAGTATAAAGGATAGGATAGGTTAGAGAATAGGATAGGACAGAGGATAGGATAGTATAGAGGATAGGATAGGATAGATGATAGGATAGAATAGAGGATAGGATAGGATAGAGGATAGGATAGGATAGAGGATAGTATAGGATAGATTATAGGATAGGATAGAGGATAGGATAGAGGATTGGATAGGATTGAGGATATTATAGGATGGAGGAGAGGATAGGATAGGATAGAGGATAGGATAGGGGATTGGATAGGAAAGAGGATAGCATAGCAAAGAGGATAGGATAGGATAGAGGATACGATATTATAGGCGATATGACAGGATAGAGGACAGGATTGGATAGAGAATTTGATAGGGGATTGGATAGAATAGAGGATATGATAGGTTAGAGGATTGGATAGGATAGAGAATAGGATAGGATAGATGATACGATATTATAGGCGGTAGAATAGGGTATAGGACAGGATAGGATAGTGGATAGAATAGGGTGGATGATAGGATAGAGGATAGGATAGGTTAGAGGACAGGATAGGATAGAGGACAGGATAGGATAGAGGATAGGATAGGATAGTGGATAGGATAGGACAGAGGATAGGATAGGATAGAGGATACGATAGGGGATTGCATAGGATAGAGGATAGGATAGGATAGAGGATAGGATAGGATAGAGAATAGGATAGGATATATGATTTTATAGGATAGAGGATGGGATATTATAGAGGATAGGATAGGGGATTGGATAGGATAGAGGATAGCATGTAATACAGTATAGGATAGGATTGAGGATGGGAAGGGATAGAGGATAGGATAGAGCATTGGATAGGATGGAGGATAGGATAGCGAATAGGATAGGACAGAGGATAGGATAGGATAGAGGAAAGGATAGGGGATTGTATAGGATAGAGGATTGTATACGATAGTGGATAGGATTGGAAAAAGGATAGGATAGGATAGAGGATAGGATAGGATAGAGGATAGGATGGGATAGAGGATAAGATAGGATAGAGGATAGGATAGGATAGTGTATACGATATTATAGAGGATAGGATGCGATAGAGGATAGGATATGATTGAGGAAAGGATAGGATTGAGGATAGGATTGGATAGAGGATAGGATAGGTTACAGGATTGGATAGGATAGAGAATAGGATAGGATAGATGATACGATATTATAGGCGGTAGGATAGGATAGAGGATAGGATAGGATAGAGTATACGATATTATAGAGGATAGGATTGGATAGAGGATAGGATACGATAGAGGATAGGATAGAGGATAGGATAGAGGACAGGATAGGATAGATGATAGGATAGAACAGAGGATAGGATAGGATAGAGGATAGCATAGGATACAGGATAGGATAGGATGGAGGATAGGATAGGATAGAGGAAAGGATAGGATAGAGGATAGGATATTATAGAGGATAGGATGGGATAGATGATAGGATATGATTGAGGAAAGGATAGGATTGAGGATAGGATTGGATAGAGGATAGGATACGATAGAGGATAGGATAGGATAGAGGATAGGTTAGGATAGAGGACAGGATAGAGGATAGGATAGGATAGTGGATAGGATAGGATAGAGGATAGGATAGGATAGAGGACAGGGTAGGATAGAGGATAGGATAGGATAGTGGATAGGATAGGATAGAGGATAGGATAGGATAGAGGATAGGATAGGATAGAGGATAGGATAGGATAGAGGATAGGATAATATAGAGGATAAGATAGGATAGAGGATAGGATGGGATAGAGTATACGATATTATAGAGGATAGGATGGGATAGAGGATAGGATATGATTGTGGAAAGGATAGGATTGAGGATAGGATTGGATAGAGGATAGGATACGATAGAGGATAGGATAGGATAGAGGATACGATTGGGGATTGGATAGGATAGAGGATAGGATAGGATAGAGTATACGATATTATAGAGGATAGGATGGGATAGAGGATAGGATATGATTGAGGAAAGGATAGGATTGAGGATAGGATTGGATAGAGGATAGGATACGATAGAGGATAGGATAGAGGATAGGATAGAGGATAGGATAGAGGATTGGATACGATAGTGGATAGGATAGGAAAGAGGATAGGATAGGATAGAGGATAGGATAGGATAGAGGATAGGATAGGATAGATGATAGGATAGGATAGAGGATAGGATACAGGATAGGATGGGATAGAGGATAGGATAGAACAGAGGATAGGATAGGATAGAGTATACGATATTATAGAGGATAGGATGGGATAGAGGATAGGATATGATTGAGGAAAGGATAGGATTGAGGATAGGATTGGATAGAGGATAGGATACGATAGAGGATAGGATAGGATAGAGGATACGATTGGGGATTGGATAGGATAGAGGATAGGATAGGATAGAGGATAGGATGGGATAGAGGATAGGATAGGGTAGAGGATAGGATAGGATAGAGGATAGGATACGATAGTGGATAGGATAGGAAAGAGGATAGGATAGGATAGAGGATAGGATAGGATAGAGGATAGGATAGAGGATAGGATGGGATAGAGGATAGGATAGAACAGAGGATAGGATAGGATAGAGGATAGCATAGGATACAGGATAGGATAGGATGGAGGATAGGATAGGATAGAGGATAGGATAGGATAGAGGATAGGATAGGATAGTGGATAGCATATTATAGAGGATAGGATGGGATAGAGGATAGGATACGATAGAGGATAGGATAGAGGATAGGATGGAGGATAGGATAGGTTAGAGGATAGGATAGGATAGAGGATCGGATAGGATAGAGGATAGGATAGGATAGAGGATAGGATAGGATAGAGGATAGGATAGAGGATAGGATAGGATAGAGGATAGGATAGGATAGAGGATAGGATAGAGCATAGGATAGGATAGAGGATATGATAGGATAGAGAATAGGATATGATAGAGGATAGGATAGGATAGAGGATACGATAGGGGATTGCATAGGATAGAGGATAGGATAGTATAGGGAATAGGATAGGATATATGATTTTATAGGATAGAGGATAGGATATTATAGAGGATAGAATAGGGGATTGGATAGGATAGAGGATAGCATGTAATACAGTATAGGATAGGATTGAGGATGTGACGGGATAGAGGATAGGATAGAGCATTGGATAGGATAGAGGATAGGATAGGATAGAGGATAGGATAGGATAGAGGATAGGATAGGATAGAGGATACGATTGGGGATTGGATAGGATAGAGGATAGGATAGGATAGAGGATAGGATGGGATAGAGGATAGGATAGGGTAGAGGATAGGATAGGATAGAGGATAGGATAGGATAGAGGATAGGATATGATAGAGCATAGGATAGGATAGAGGATAGGATAGGATAGAGGATAGGATAGGGTAGAGGATAGGATAGGATATAGCATAGGATAGGATAGAGGATAGGATAGGATAGAGGATAGGATAGGATAGAGGATAGGACAGGATAGAAGATAGCATAGGATACAGGATAGGATAATATAGAGAATAGGATAGGATAGAGGATAGGATGGGATAGAGGATAGGATAGGATAAAGGAAAGGACAGAGGATAGGAATGAGGATAGGATAGAGAATAGGATAGAGGATAGGATAGGATAGAGGATAGGATAGGATAGAGGATAGGATAGGATAGAGGATAGGATACGATAGAGGATAGGATACGATAGAGGATAGGATAGAGGATAGTATAGGATAGAGGATAGGATAGGATAGTGGATAGCATATTATAGAGGATAGGATGGGATAGAGGATAGGATACGATAGAGGATAGGATGGGATAGAGGATAGGATACGATAGAGGATAGGATAGAGGATAGGATGGGATAGAGGATAGGATAGAACAGAGGATAGGATAGGATAGAGGATAGCATAGGATACAGGATAGGATAGGATGGAGGATAGGATAGGATAGAGGATAGGATAGGATAGAGGATAGGATAGGATAGTGGATAGCATATTACAGAGGATAGGATGGGATAGAGGATAGGATACGATAGAGGATAGGATAGAGGATAGGATAGAGGATAGGATAGGTTAGAGGATAGGATAGGATAGAGGATCGGATAGGATACAGGATAGGATAGGATAGAGGATAGGATAGGATAGAGGATAGGATAGAGGATAGGATAGGATAGAGGATAGGATAGGATAGAGGATAGGATAGAGCATAGGATAGGATAGAGGATATGATAGGATAGAGAATAGGATATGATAGAGGATAGGATAGGATAGAGGATACGATAGGGGATTGCATAGGATAGAGGATAGGATAGTATAGGGAATAGGATAGGATATATGATTTTATAGGATAGAGGATAGGATATTATAGAGGATAGAATAGGGGATTGGATAGGATAGAGGATAGCATGTAATACAGTATAGGATAGGATTGAGGATGTGACGGGATAGAGGATAGGATAGAGCATTGGATAGGATAGAGGATAGGATAGGATAGAGGATAGGATAGGATAGAGGATACGATTGGGGATTGGATAGGATAGAGGATAGGATAGGATAGAGGATAGGATGGGATAGAGGATAGGATAGGGTAGAGGATAGGATAGGATAGAGGATAGGATAGGATAGAGGATAGGATAGGATAGAGCATAGGATAGGATAGAGGATAGGATAGGATAGAGGATAGGATAGGGTAGAGGATAGGATAGGATATAGCATAGGATAGGATAGAGGATAGGATAGGATAGAGGATAGGATAGGATAGAGGATAGGACAGGATAGAAGATAGCATAGGATACAGGATAGGATAATATAGAGGATAGGATAGGATAGAGGATAGGATGGGATAGAGGATAGGATAGGATAAAGGAAAGGACAGAGGATAGGAATGAGGATAGGATAGAGAATAGGATAGAGGATAGGATAGGATAGAGGATAGGATAGGATAGAGGATAGGATAGGATAGAGGATAGGATACGATAGAGGATAGGATAGAGGATAGGATAGAGGATAGTATAGGATAGAGGATAGGATAGGATAGAGAATAGGATAGAGGATTGGATAGGATAGAGGATATTATAGGATGGAGGACAGGATAGGATAGGATAGAGGATAGGATAGGGGATTGGATAGGAAAGAGGATAGCATAGCAAAGAGGATAGGATAGGATAGACGATACGATATTATAGGCGATATGATAGGATAGAGGACCGGATTAGATAGAGGATTTGATAGGGGATTGGATAGAATAGAGGATATGATAGGTTAGAGGATTGGATAGGATAGAGAATAGGATAGGATAGATGATACGATATTATAGGCGGTAGAATAGGATACAGGACAGGATAGGATAGTGGATAGAATAGGGTGAATGATAGGATAGAGGATAGGATAGGTTAGAGGACAGGATAGGATACAGGACAGGATAGGATAGAGGATAGGATAGGATAGTGGATAGGATAGGACAGAGGATAGGATAGGATAGAGGATACGATAGGGGATTGCATAGGATAGAGGATAGGATAGGATAGAGGATAGGATAGGATAGAGAATAGGATAGGATATATGATTTTATAGGATAGAGAATAGGATATTATAGAGGATTGGATAGGGGATTGGATAGGATAGAGGATAGCATGTAATACAGTATAGGATAGGATAGTATAAAGGATAGGATAGGATAGAGGATAGGATAGGGGATTGTATAGGATAGAGGATTGGATAGGATAGAGGATTTGATAGGATAGTGGATAGGATAGGATAGAGGATAGGATAGGATAGAGGATAGGATAGGATAGAGGATAGGATAGGATAGAGGATAGGATAGGATAGAGGATAGGATAGGATAGAGGATAGGATAATATAGAGGATAAGATAGGATAGAGGATAGGATAGGATAGAGTATACGATATTATAGAGGATAGGATGGGATAGAGGATAGGATATGATTGAGGAAAGGATAGGATTGAGGATAGGATTGGATAGAGGATAGGATACGATAGAGGATAGGATAGAGGATAGGATACAGGATAGGATAGAGGATAGGATAGAGGATAGGATAGGTTAGAGGATAGGATAGGATAGAGGATCGGATAGGATACAGGATACGATAGGATAGAGGATAGGATAGGATAGAGGATAGGATAGGATAGAGGATAGGATAAGATAGAAGATAGGATAGGATAGAGGATAGGATAGGATAGAGGATAGGATAGGGGATTGTATAGGATAGAGGATTGGATACGATAGTGGATAGGATAGGAAAGAGGATAGGATAGGATAGAGGATAGGATAGGATAGAGGATAGGATAGAGGATAGGATAGGATAGAGGATCGGATAGGATACAGGATAGGATAGGATAGAGGATAGGATAGGATAGAGGATAGGATAGGATAGAGGATAGGATAGGATAGAGGATAGGATAGGGGATTGGATAGGATAGAGGATAGGATAGAGTAGAGAATAGGATAGGATACATGTTATTATAGGATAGAGAATAGGATAAGATAGAAGATAGGATAGGATAGAGGATAGGATAGGATAGAGGATAGGATATGATAGATGGTAGGATACGATAGAGGATAGGATAGGTTAGAGGATAGGATACGATAGAGGAGGGGATTGGATAGAGGATAGGATATAGGATAGGATAGAGGACAGGATAGGATAGAGGACTGTATAGGATAGGGGATAGGATAGGATAGAGGATAGGATAGGGGATTGGATACAAGATAGGATAGGATAGAGGATAGGATAGAGGATTGGATAGAAGATTGGATAGGATAGAGGATATTATAGGATAGACTATAGGATAGGATAGAGGATGGTATAGGATAGAGGATACAATAGGATAGAGGACAGGATAGGATAGAGGATAGGATAGGATAGAGGATATTATGGCATATAGGATGGGATAGGATAGAGGATGGGCTACGATAGAGGATAGGGTAGGATAGAGGATAGGATATGATAGAGGATAGGATAGGATAGAGGATAGGATAATATAGAGGATAAGATTGGATAGAGGATAGGATAGGATAGAGTATACGATATTATAGAGGATAGGATGGGATAGAGGATACGATATGATTGAGGAAAGGATAGGATTGAGGATAGGATTGGATAGAGGATAGGATACGATAGAGGATAGGATAGAGGATAGGATAGAGGATAGTATAGGATAGAGGATAGGATAGGATAGAGGATAGCATAGAGGATTGGATTGGATAGAATATATTGTAGGATGGAGGAGAGGATAGGATAGGATAGAGGATAGGATAGGGGATTGGATAGGAAAGAGGATAGCATAGCAAAGAGGATAGGATAGGATAGAGGATACGATATTATAGGCGATATGATAGGATAGAGGACAGGATTAGATAGAGGATTTGATAGGGGATTGGATAGAATAGAGGATATGATAGGTTAGAGGATTGGATAGGATAGAGAATAGGATAGGATAGATGATACGATATTATAGGCGGTAGGATAGGATATAGGACAGGATAGGATAGTGGATAGAATAGGGTGGATGATAGGATAGAGGATAGGATAGGTTAGAGGACAGGATAGGATAGACGACAGGATAGGATAGAGGATAGGATAGGATAGTGGATAGGATAGGACAGAGGATAGGATAGGATAGAGGATACGATAGGTTATTGCATAGGATAGAGGGTAGGATAGGATAGAGGATAGGATAGGATAGAGAATAGGATAGGATATATGATTTTATAGGATAGAGGATAGGATATTATAGAGGATAGGATAGGGGATTGGATAGGATAGAGGATAGCATGTAATACAGTATAGGATAGGATTGAGGATGGGACGGGATAGAGGATAGGATAGAGCATTGGATAGGATGGAGGATAGGATAGCGAATAGGATAGGACAGAGGATAGGATAGGATAGAGTATAGGATAGGGGATTGTATAGGATAGAGGATTGTATACGATAGTCGATAGGATTGGAAAGAGGATAGGATAGGATAGAGGATAGGATAGGATAGAGGATAGGATAGGATAGAGGATAAGATAGGATAGAGGATAGGATAGGATAGTGTATACGATATTATAGATGATAGGATGGGATAGAGGATAGGATATGATTGAGGAAAGGATAGGATTGAGGATAGGATTGGATAGAGGATAGGATACGATAGAGGATAGGATAGAGGATAGGATAGAGGATAGGATAGGTTAGAGGATAGGATAGGATAGAGGATCGGATAGGATACAGGATAGGATAGGATAGAGGATAGGATAGGATTGAGGATAGGATAGGATAGAGGATAGGATAAGATAGAAGATAGGATAGGATAGAAGGTAGGATAGGATAGAGGATAGGATAGAGGATACTATTGGGGTTTGGATAGGATAGAGGATAGGATAGGATAGAGGATAGGATAGGATAGATGATAAGCTAGGATAGATGATAAGATAGGATAGAGGATAGGATAGGGGATTGTATAGGATAGAGGATTGGATACGATAGTGGATAGGATAGGAAAGAGGATAGGATAGGATAGAGGATAGGATAGGATAGAGGATAGGATAGAGGATAGGATAGAGGATAGGATAGGATAGAGGATAGGATAGAGGATAGGATAGGATAGAGGATAGAATAGGGGATTGGATAGGATAGAGGATAGCATGTAATACAGTATAGGATAGGATTGAGGATGTGACGGGATAGAGGATAGGATAGAGCATTGGATAGGATAGAGGATAGGGTAGCGAATAGGATAGGACAGAGGATAGGATAGGATAGAAGATAGGATAGGATAGAGGATAGGATAGGATAGAGGATAGGATAGGATAGAGGATACGATTGGGGATTGGATAGGATAGAGGATAGGATAGGATAGAGGATAGGATGGGATAGAGGATAGGATAGGGGATAGGATAGGATAAAGGATAGGATAGGGGATTGGATACAAGATAGGATAGGATAGAGGATAGGATAGAGGATTGGATAGAAGATTGGATAGGATAGAGGATATTATAGGATAGACTATAGGATAGGATAGAGGATGGTATAGGATAGAGGATACAATAGGATAGAGGATAGGATAGGATAGAGGACAGGATAGGATAGAGGATAGGATAGGATAGAGGATATTATGGCATATAGGATGGGATAGGATAGAGGATGGGCTACGATAGAGGATAGGGTAGGATAGAGGATAGGATATGATAGAGGATAGGATAGGATAGAGGATAGGATAATATAGAGGATAAGATTGGATAGAGGATAGGATAGGATAGAGTATACGATATTATAGAGGATAGGATGGGATAGAGGATAGGATATGATTGAGGAAAGGATAGGATTGAGGATAGGATTGGATAGAGGATAGGATACGATAGAGGATAGGATAGAGGATAGGATAGAGGATAGTATAGGATAGAGGATAGGATAGGTTAGAGGATAGGATAGAGGATTGGATAGGATAGAGGATATTATAGGATGGAGGAGAGGATAGGATAGGATAGAGGATAGGATAGGGGATTGGATAGGAAAGAGGATAGCATAGCAAAGAGGATAGGATAGGATAGAGGATACGATATTATAGGCGATATGATAGGATAGAGGACAGGATTAGATAGAGGATTTGATAGGGGATTGGATAGAATAGAGGATATGATAGGTTAGAGGATTGGATAGGATAGAGAATAGGATAGGATAGATGATACGATATCATAGGCGGTAGGATAGGATATAGGACAGGATAGGATAGTGGATAGAATAGGGTGGATGATAGGATAGAGGATAGGATAGGTTAGAGGACAGGATAGGATAGAGGACAGGATAGGATAGAGGATAGGATAGGATAGTGGATAGGATAGGACAGAGGATAGGATAGGATAGAGGATACGATAGGGTATTGCATAGGATAGAGGATAGGATAGGATAGAGGATAGGATAGGATAGAGGATAGGATAGGATAGAGAATAGGATAGGATATATGATTTTATAGGATAGAGGATAGGATATTATAGAGGATAGGATAGGGGATTGGATAGGATAGAGGATAGCATGTAATACAGTATAGGATAGGATTGAGGATGGGACGGGATAGAGGATAGGATAGAGCATTGGATAGGATGGAGGATAGGATAGCGAATAGGATAGGACACAGGATAGGATAGGATAGAGGATAGGATAGGGGATTGTATAGGATAGAGGATTGTATACGATAGTGGATAGGATTGGAAAGAGGATAGAATAGGATAGAGGATAGGATGGGATAGAGGATAGGATATGATTGAGGAAAGGATGGGATAGAGGATAGGATAGGATAGATGATAGGATAGGATAGAGGATAGTATATAATGGAGGATAGGATAGGATGGATGATATTATGGGATAGAGGATAGGATAAGATGGAGGATAGGATGGGATAGAGGATAGGATAAGCTAGCGGATAGGACAGGATAGAGGATAGGATAGGATAGAGGATAGTATAGGATGGAGGATAAGATGGGATGGAGGATAGGATGGGATAGAGGATAGTATAGGATAGAGGATATGTTAGGATAGAGGATACGATATGATAGAGGATAGGATAGGATAGATGGTAGGATACGATAGAGGATAGGATAGGGTGGAGGATAGGATGGGATAGAGGATAGGATAAGACAGAGGATATGATAGGACAGAGGATAGTATAGGATAGAGGATGGGATAGGATGGAGGATAGGATGGGGTAGAGGATATGACAAGATAGAAGATAGGATAGGATAGAGGATAGGATAGGATAGAGGATAGGATAGGATAGAGGATAGGATAGGATAGAGGATAGGATAGGATAGAGGATAGGATAGAATGGAGGATAGGATAGGATAGAGGATAGCATAGGATAGAGGAATAGGATAGCATAGAGTATAGGATTGGATAGAGGATAGGATAGGTTAGAGGATAGGATAGGATAGAGGATAGGGTGGGATAGAGGATAGGATAATATAGATGGTAGGATACGATAGAGGATAGGATAGGATAGAGGATAGGATAGGATAGAGGATAGGATAGGATAGAGTATAGGATAGGATAGAGGATAGGATAACATAGAGGATAGGATAGGATAGAGGATAGGATAGGATAGAGGATAGGATAGGATAGAGGATAGGATAGTGGATTGTATAGGATACATTGTCGGCTCGGTCGTTGGTTGCGAGTCTTTGCGTTGCACGGTGTCGTCACCGCTTACGGTGTACGCGGGTTTAAGGCGGTCAATGGACACCGTCGTGTCCCTTCCGCGCACGCGAATCTTGAAATTCTTCCCGTTACGCGAAATAACTGGGAAAGGTCCTTCGTACGCATTTTGCAATGGGGTTCGCGTTGCGTCGGTACGAAGGTACACGTGGGAGGCGGTCGCTAGGTCTTTGTAGACAAACACTTTGTTGCCACCATGACGCGATCCCGGCACCGGGCGAACGTCGCGGAAGTGTTCGCGTAACTGCCTCACCATGCTCGCGGGGTCTTCGTTGCTCGCCGTGTTGGTAAAAAATTCGGCAGGTAGCCGAACGCTCTCGCCATAGACGAGCTCTGCCGTTGATGCCAGCAGGTCGTCCCGATACGCTGCCCTAATACCTAAAAGTACTACGGGCAACGCATCCGTCCAACGTTGCGTGCCGTGGCACTTTATGGCAGCTTTGAGCTGTCTATGGAAGCGCTCGACCATGCCGTTTGCCGCCGGATGATAGGCTGCAGTTCGAATATGCTTCGCGCCTAATAAATTGCTCAGGTGTTTGAACAACTGCGATTCGAACTGCCTACCCTGGTCCGTTGTGATCCGGATGGGGGTACCGAATCTAGCCACCCATCCGGCGACAAACTCTTTCGCTACCGTTTCTGCCTCGATATTGGCGATCGGAAAGGCTTCGGGCCAACGCGTGAAGCGATCGACGCATGTGAGGCAGTATCTTTTGCCGTCTGATATCGGTAGCGGGCCCACCAAATCGAGATGGATGTGCTCGAATCTGGCGGACGGCGCTTTGAATTCCGATATCGGGCTGAAGACATGTCTACTCGTTTTAGCGCGCTGACATTCGGTACAACTGCGAGCCCAAGCGCGGCAGTCGCGTTCTATCGACGGCCAAACAAATCTCTGTTTGCAGAGTTTCGCGGTGGCCTTGATACCTGGATGGGCGCAGTTATGGACAGCTGAGAACGCGTGTCGGCGAAACGGTGCTGTTACGAATGGGCGCGCGACATTCGTTGACACGTCGCAATAGACTTCGACGTCGCTGTCGATTAATCTGACGCGCTTGAGCGTTAATGAGGTGTCGGACGCGGTTAAGAACTTGTCGACTTCTTCGTCGTTTTCTTGCGAACGAGCTAATTCCGCGTAGTCTATAGTCTACTCTATCCTATCCTATACTCTATCCTATCCTATCCTCTATCCTATCCTATCCTCTATCCTATCCTATCCTCTATCCTATAATATCCTCTATCCTATCCTATCCTCTATCCTATCCTATTTTTTTTTTTTTTTTTTTTTTTTTTCGAGGAGGTAATCTCGTTACGGATACCCGAACCCCCCGGGGGGGGGGTGGTCCGGGTTATGTGGGACTCCTCGGCTGGTTGGTGCAACGCCGAGTATACCCACTAACTCCTCCCCGTCCGTCCCTAGACTCCTGGGGGCACCCGTGCTCTGCGCGCGCATGTCAATCCGGTGTGCCCCCGCCTTAGCATACCACCCAGGGGGGGACGCGGCCCCCTCCCGTACCTACTCTATCCGAAGGCACCACGCAACGGACGATGTGGCGCCTTCCCCCCCTGTTAGGCCGCCCGATGAGCATCCGAGCCCCCGCCCGAGATGCCCGGCGGCCTCCGGGGACGCCGTTGGTGACCGAGTGTAAGGGGATATCCGATCCCCCGCCTCGAGATCATCAAGGGCGTCCCCGCTCGCGTCAGAGGCGTCGCAACGGGGGTACGCCCCCGGGGCGTACCCTGCGCCGCCTCCCCCCCTTCGGCCGCGATCGTGATTACGCTCCCGATCCCGTTCCGCAGCCTCCTTCCGCAGCATAACCCGCTCGCAGAAGGAAGCGAACCCCCTCCACGCCTCCTCGCCACCGGCTGCCGCAGCGACGACAGCCGGGAGCGAGAGGTCGTGGCCCACCGCGCGCCGCAGGGCACGGCGCTCTCCCCCCCATGCCGGACACTCCTCCAGAGTGTGTTGCGCCGTGTCCCGCGGCTCGCCGCAGCGGTGACACGCCTCCTCGGTCTCCCTCCCGATGCGACACAGGTAGTCGCCGAAGCACCCGTGCCCGCTCATCACCTGCGTCACACGGTAGGAGACCCTATGCCCCATCCATCCCCTGTTCCATTGATCGAACACCGGGAGGATGGCCCGAACGGCCCGCCTCTCGCCCTCCCTCGTCCCGGGAAGGCTATCGCGCCACTCCCGGGCTGCGTGCCGCCGAGCATGTCGCCTGAGCTCATCCACCATGAGCCGCGCCTGATCCGGGGCCACCCCCCGGAGCCGGAGTTCCCTGGAGTGCGTATGCACATCCGCCAACACGCGGGCCTCCAGCTCGAGGGGGATCAGCCCCGACATCACCATCGCCGTCGCGTATGAAATGGTGCGGTACCCCCGCACGATGCCTATGGCCAGCCTGCGCTCGATGCGACGCAGCAGCGACCGTGTGCCGCCACTGCGCCCCCTAGCCAAGACATCGCGCGCCCACACAGGGGCTCCGCACAGGACCAAAACTCGCACCACCACCGCGAACAGACGACGCACCCGTCCACAGGGTCCCCCGAGATTCGGGAGAAGGCGACCGAGCGCAGCGGTCGCCCTCTCCGCCCGGGGCGCCAGCGACTCAAGGTGGCGGTCAAAACGCCACCGGCCGTCAAGCTCGAGTCCCAGGTACCGCATCTGGGATCCGACCTTGACCATCCCCTCCCCCACGCAGATCCAGCACTGGGGAGGCGCCGCCAACCGGGCCGAGCGGAGAAACCACATGGCCCTGGTTTTCTCGACGGACACCTCTAGGCCCAGCGACCGGATCGCGCGCACCGCGCGCCACGCGCCGCGCTCCGCCAGGCAGATGGCCTCCTTCGCATACCTCCCGGTGGCCAATACCAGCGTGTCGTCGGCGTAACACGTCAGGCTGACCCCGGGAGGCATCTCCTCCCGCAGGACGCGATCGTACGCAAGATTCCACAGCAACGGGCCCAACACCGAGCCCTGCGGAACCCCGCGCACGACGCCCCTGCGCACCATCCCGTACCGGCCGGGATACTCTATACCCCTGTCGGAGAGATAGCTCCCAATCACCCTTCTGAGATACAGAGGCACCCGGTGGAAGACCAGGGCCTCCATTATCCGATCCCAGGGGACGGTGTTGAACGCGTTAGCGATATCCAAGGATATCGCCAACGCAACACCGCCCCCCCTCGTACAGGCCTCCGAGAGAGCCCTCACCCGCCGAATAGCGTCGACGGTGGAGAGACCCTCCCGGAAGCCGAATTGAACCCCGCTCAGATCGGGGACCCCTCCCGCCGACAGGTGCCGGACGAGGCGTCCAACGAGTACGCGCTCGAACAACTTCCCCGCCTCGTCCAGCAGACAAATTGGCCGGTACCCTGAGGGCGAGTCCCGGGACTTGCCCCCCTTCGGAAGGAGGACCAACCTGCCCGACTTCCACTCCGTGGGGAACACCCCCTCCCTCAGACAGCCGTTATACAGCTGCCGGAGTTCGGCGGCGAGTCCCCCCTCCAGGGCCAAGACCAACGCGCGGCCCGGCACCCCGTCCGGGCCCGGGGCCTTGCGGCCCACCCGCCGCGCCCTGGCCATCGCCTCACCCAGCTCGCCGGCCGACACCTCCCACTCTGCGGACCAGGAGAGAGGCTCCTGTTCCCAATGGGAGCGGCGCAGTTGTCCCCCCTCTCGCGGGAAGAGGGACGCCACCACTCCCTCGAGCAGGTGGGGGTCCATCGACTCCGTCACCGGAGGCGCCCACGCGCGCAGCTTGTTCATGACAAGCTTGTACGGGCGCCCCCATGGATCGGAGTCCACCGTGCCGACGAGCTCCGACCACGCGTCGGCCTTGGCCCGCGCGATAGCCCTGCGGAGAACCCCGAGCGCGGCTCGGTACTCCCCGCCGAGCCTCGCCGTCGCCTCCTCGTCGTCGCGCCTCCTACGCGCTCGGCCGTACCGACGCCGCGCGGCATTGCAGGCACGCCGGAGCTCCGCAATGCCGGCGGACTACCAGTACGCCGCCCTCCTGGGGGCGAACCGGCTGCGGGGCATGGCGGTGTCGCACACCGCCGTCATTACCTCCCGCAGCCGCCTCGCCCCTTGCGCAGGCGCCAGCTCGGACAGGGCCGGCCCCGTCCATGTCGCCGCGGCTACCGCGGCCCCGAACGCGTCCGCGTCCAGCCGCTTCAAGGCCCATCGCGGCCGTCGGTCCCCCCGGCCCGGCCGGGAACCCCGCGCGTGGAGGGTGGGCCACACGTCCATGACGATGGGCGTATGGTCTGACGCAATCTCTATCTCCTCGGCCACCCTCCATCCCGACACCCGGCGCACGGCCGAGGGAGTCCCCCATGTCAGGTCGACAATCGAGACCCCCTGCGGACGCACGCACGTCGGCGTGGATCCCCGGTTAATCAACCGGAGATCCAGGCCGGCCGCCCAGGTTAACACCTCGCTACCCCTAGTGGTCGTCCTGGGACTCCCCCACGATACCGCGTGGGCATTGAAGTCTCCCAAAACGAGAACCGGGCGGGCGCTGCACCGCGCGATGCAGCTGTTCAGCCCGCCCAGGAACCCCCGAAATTGATCGAGGCCACAGCTCGGCGAGATGTAGATCCCGACAACCGCGATGTCCCCCCATTGCACCGCCACGAATCCCTCGCCCCGCTCCAGAAGGGAGACCGACGGGGACCCGGGGCGGCTTCCCGCCACTATTACTACGGAGCCGATCTCGTCCCCCACCCAGAAGGGGTGTTCGGGGATTGCGTACGGCTCCGCCGCAACTGCCAGCCCAGCCCCCCACTCGCGCACGGCTTGGACAAACAGGTCCTGTGCCGCGCGCGAGTGGTTGAGGTTCGCCTGCAGAACCGGAGTAGGATTAAAAGTACCTACTCTAACATGGGCTCTGCAGAGTCCCCTCCCTGGGAGGTCCGGGCCCCGGCGCCGTCTGCGGCCGCTGCGCGGATGCAGCCCCAGACGCGCCCTTCTCTTTCGTCGCCGCGCGGCCCCTCTTGGGAGCCGGGGCACACGCTTTGGCCCCGAATCTATGGCCCGATGGTCTCCCCAGGTCCGCGCAGAGCGGACACCTGGGGGCGGCCTTACAGGCCGAAGCCCGGTGCTCCGCCGCCCCGCAGCGGTAGCACATCGCGCCTCTGTCGACCGCGCTCTTGCATGTCGCCCGCGTGTGCCCCGTCTCCAAACAACGGAAGCATTGGAGGGGCCGCTCCCTCAGCGCCTCGACGCGGGCCGAGGACCAGCCGACCAGCAGCCGGCCTCCCGCCAACACTTTCTTGACGGCCGCGAGGGGGCCCTGGGCCCAACAGGAGCCCAGCGCCTGCTCCGAGGCGGGTCTGCGGATCTCGCCGACCCGGAACTCCGCCGCGGAACACCCCCCCCCGCCGCCGCCAGCGCCGCCGCTACGTCCCCGGGCGACACCGAGTCGTCCAGGCCCGCCACGCGCACCTCGCCGCGCTTGACCGCCTGGGAGACCTTAACCCCGGTCCCCCCAAGCGCCTCGGCGATCCTCCCGGAGAGGGCCCGTGCCTTCTCCTGGCACCCCGTGCCCCTGACCTCCAGGAGGATCCCGCCGGTTTTCGACCGCCTGGGAAGCACCCCCGACTCGATCCCGATAGCCTTGAGGTCCACCCTCTCTTTTGCCCTGGCCATCACCTCCGAATAAGTGAGCTTGCAGCTCTCGGGGATGGTGATGGCCACTGCTCCCGTTCTGGGGGTGCGTCCCAGGCCACCGTCCCTCCCGGCGGCGGGCTTCGCCGCGCTCGCGCCGCCCTGCACTCGTGCGCCGCCCGCCGCCCTCGGCTCCCTCGCAGCCTGCAGCCGTGAAGCGGCGGCAGCTGCCTCGGCCGCGGCTGCTCTCGCCGCAGCCTCCTCCGCGGCCATCTTCTTCTTGGCCCTCTTCGCCGCCTTGCTCGTCACCTCCATCCACGAGGCCGGGACGACCGGTGGCGGAATGATAACGGGGGGCACCACCCTCACGTTGGACACGACCACCGGTCCAGTCCCCTTGGTGACAGACGTCGCCTGCAGAGAAGCCACCGGCGTCGCCTCGCGCGCCGATTTACCCTCCGCCCGGAGGGCCGGGGCCAACCCGGCCAGAATCGTCCGGAACCGCTCCTCCATCCGGGCCTCTAGCTCCCGGTTCCTGGCCGTTATCAGCGCGCCGACCCGGAGAAGCAGGGCTTCGGAGTCCAAAACTCCCGCTCCCTCCCCCGACGGTCCCATCGCCTCCATCCCCCGCGTACGGACCCCCGCTGTCGAGGAGGCGGGGGGCGCTTCCCCTATTGGCGCATGTCCCGCCCGGCGACCGCTGTCGGTGTTCGCCCGCCGCCCGGCCTCCATTGACCGGAGCCTCGCCCGGAGGTCACCCGCCTCCTTCGCGAGGGCCGCGTTCTGCTCGCGGAGGCGGGCCACCTCCTGGCTACCCCGCCACGCCATCCCGGTAAAGCACCGCTGCATCAAGGTGGTGCAGTGGGCCCTGGCGACTGCAGAACAATCCCGCAAGTCTTTAGCCAGGTCCCCCTTGATGCCCTTTGAGACGGTGGAGACTCTCTCCACCCTCAACATCGCCTCCTCCACCTCCCCTACTAGCTGCGCTGTCGGCATCCTCCCACCCAGCTCGATGAGGTCATCCACCCTCGTCGTCTGACTCCTCTCGGCGCGGCCGCCGAGGGCCAGATCCATGGTGGGCGTCCCCGACGAGCCCTCCCCGGGGTCCGTCCGCGACACCGACCCGCCGCGGGTGTGCTGCCCCCCCTCTAACCGGGCACGCTTGGGGTCAGAGACCCCAGATGTCGCGCCCCGCTTCTCCGCGCCCCCGCGCGTCACGATCGAGCCGACGGAGCTCGAGATGGAGATGATTGTTTCATCCCCATCCGAGTCCTCGTCCGCGATGACCACGACCGCGTCCTCCCCGGCAGTAATCGTTGCCATCCCCTCCCCGTCAGTGACCGCTGCCGTCTCTTCCCCCGCCGCAGCTGCTGCCGTATCGGCAGCCTCCCCCACAACATCAAGGTTTTTATTATACGATTCCATATCTGGTCCCACGAGATTGGCAGGAAAAAACACGTCCGCCCGGGCAGAGCCTCCTTGCCCGGGTAAGGCTAATTTCAACTGGAGTTCGCCAGGTATCCAGAGATGGTGCGCTAGTGGCTGATGTACCCCACCAGCCGCGCCCTGTAGCCAGGGCGTACCCTCTCACCGCGCACCTAAGCTTAGGGCATTAGGGATTTTTATAGAGGTTATCATCCTCGCGGCCCGGCCGATTAAGGCAAGACCACCGTTCCGGTAAAACATGACCACCGGTTTACGGCAAGGGCCCTGCGGCGACCTCCCCGGTCGTTATCGCAGGACCCATTCCGCGGTTTTTTATCCCTCCGTGTGAGCCTTACCGGCAAGGGAGGCCCTGCCAGGATTCGAAGATCCCGCCGGCATCGCCTCATACATCATTGGGGCTACTTTCCGCGGAATACCCCTCGCTCCGTTAGCAACACACAACTATGTGTGTTCCCAGGGACCACCACGAGGAGGTGGAGCGTAGAGGATTTTAGGGATATGACCGCCACCACTGTGGCATACCTAGTAGTGGATCCGAGTCACCACTACTAAGCCCATATCCCCTCGGTCCCCATCCTCTATCCTATCCTATCCTCCATCCTAACCTATCCTCGATCGTATCGTATCCTCTATCCTATCACATCCTCTATCCTATCGTATCCTCTATCCTATCCCATCCTCTATCCTATCCTATCGTCTATCCTATAATATCCTCTATCCTATCCAATCATCTATCCTATCCTCTATCCTATCCTATCCTCCATCCTATCCTATCCTCTATCCTATCCTATCCTCTATCCTATCCTATCCTCTATCCTATCCTATCCTCTATCCTATCCTATCCTCTATCCTATCCTATCCTCTATCCTATCCTATCCTCTATCCTATCCTATCCTCTATCCTATCCTACCCTCTATCATATCCAATCCTATATCCTATCCTATCTCCTATCCTATCCTATCCTCTTTCCTATCCTATCCTCAATCGTATTCTGTCCTCTATCCTATCCTATCCTCTATCCTATCCTCAATCCTATCCAATCCCCTATCCTATCCTCTGTCCTATAATATCCTCTATCCTATATTATAGTCTATCCTATCCTATCCTCTATCCTATCGTATCCTCTATCCTATCCTATCCTCCATCCTATCCTATCCTCTATCCTATCCTATCCCCTATCCTATCATATCCTCTATCCTATAATATCCTCTATCCTATCCTATCCTCTATCCTATCCTATCCTCCATCCTAACCTATCCTCGATCGTATCGTATCCTCTATCCTATCGTATCCTCTATCCTATCACATCCTCTATCCTATCGTATCCTCTATCCTATCCCATCCTCTATCCTATCCTATCGTCTATCCTATAATATCCTCTATCCTATCCAATCATCTATCCTATCCTCTATCCTATCCTATCCTCTATCCTATCCTATCCTCCATCCTAACCTATCCTCGATCGTATCGTATCCTCTATCCTATCGTATCCTCTATCCTATCACATCCTCTATCCTATCGTATCCTCTATCCTATCCCATCCTCTATCCTATCCTATCGTCTATCCTATAATATCCTCTATCCTATCCAATCATCTATCCTATCCTCTATCCTATCCTATCCTCCATCCTATCCTATCCTCTATCCTATCCTATCCTCTATCCTATCCTATCCTCTATCCTATCCTATCCTCTATCCTATCCTATCCTCTATCCTATCCTATCCTCTATCCTATCCTTTCCTCTATCCTATCCTATCCTCTATCCTATTGTATCCTCTATCCTATCGTATCCTCTATCCTATCCCATCCACTATCCTATCCTATCGTCTATCCTATAATATCCTCTATCCTATCCAATCATCTATCCTATCCTCTATCCTATCCTATCCTCCAACCCATCCTATCCTCTATCCTATCCTATCCTCTATCCTATCCTATCCTCTATCCTATCCTATCCTCTATCCTATCCTATCCTCTATCCTATCCTATCCTCCATCCTATCCTAACCTCTATCCTATCCTATCCTCTATCCTACCCTATCCTCTATGCTATCCTATCCTCTAGCCTATCCTATCCTCTATCCTATCCTATCATCTATCCTATCCTATCCTCTATCCTATCCTATCCTCTATCCTATCCTATGCTCTATCCTATCCTATCCTCTATCCTATAATATCCTCTATCCTATCCTATCCTCTATCCTATCCTATCCTCCATCCTAACCTATCCTCGATCGTATCGTATCCTCTATCCTATCGTATCCTCTATCCTATCACATCCTGTATCCTATCGTATCCTCTATCCTATCCCATCCTCTATCCTATCCTATCGTCTATCCTATAATATCCTCTATCCTATCCAATCATCTATCCTATCCTCTATCCTATCCTATCCTCCATCCTATCCTATCCTCTATCCTATCCTATCCTCTATCCTATCCTATCCTCTATCCTATCCTCTCCTCTATCCTATCCTATCCTCTATCCTATCCTACCCTCTATCATATCCAATCCTATATCCTATCCTATCTCCTATCCTATCCTATCCTCTTTCCTATCCTATCCTCAATCCTATTCTGTCCTCTATCCTATCCTATCCTCTATCCTATCCTCAATCCTATCCAATCCCCTATCCTATCCTCTATCCTATCCTATCCTCTATCCTATCATATCCTCTATCCTATCCTATCCTCTATCCTATCCTATCCTCTATCCTATCCTATCCTCTATCCTATCCTATCCTCTATCCTATCCTATCCTCTATCCTATCCTTTCCTCTATCCTATCCTATCCTGTATCCTATTGTATCCTCTATCCTATCGTATCCTCTATCCTATCCCATCCACTATCCTATCCTATCGTCTATCCTATAATATCCTCTATCCTATCCAATCATCTATCCTATCCTCTATCCTATCCTATCCTCCAACCCATCCTATCCTCTATCCTATCCTATCCTCTATCCTATCCTATCCTCTATCCTATCCTATCCTCTATCCTATCCTATCCTCTATCCTATCCTATCCTCCATCCTATCCTATCCTCTATCCTATCCTATCCTCTATCCTACCCTATCCTCTATGCTATCCTATCCTCTAGCCTATCCTATCCTCTATCCTATCCTATCATCTATCCTATCCTATCCTCTATCCTATCCTATCCTCTATCCTATCCTATGCTCTATCCTATCCTATCCTCTATCCTATAATATCCTCTATCCTATCCTATCCTCTATCCTATCCTATCCTCCATCCTAACCTATCCTCGATCGTATCGTATCCTCTATCCTATCGTATCCTCTATCCTATCACATCCTGTATCCTATCGTATCCTCTATCCTATCCCATCCTCTATCCTATCCTATCGTCTATCCTATAATATCCTCTATCCTATCCAATCATCTATCCTATCCTCTATCCTATCCTATCCTCCATCCTATCCTATCCTCTATCCTATCCTATCCTCTATCCTATCCTATCCTCTATCCTATCCTATCCTCTATCCTATCCTATCCTCTATCCTATCCTACCCTCTATCATATCCAATCCTATATCCTATCCTATCTCCTATCCTATCCTATCCTCTTTCCTATCCTATCATCAATCCTATTCTGTCCTCTATCCTATCCTATCCTCTATCCTATCCTCAATCCTATCCAATCCCCTATCCTATCCTCTATCCTATCCTATCCTCTATCCTATCATATCCTCTATCCTATAATATCCTCTATCCTATCCTATCCTCTATCCTATCCTATCCTCCATCCTAACCTATCCTCGATCGTATCGTATCCTCTATCCTATCGTATCCTCTATCCTATCACATCCTCTATCCTATCGTATCCTCTATCCTATCCCATCCTCTATCCTATCCTATCGTCTATCCTATAATATCCTCTATCCTATCTTATCCTCTATCCTATCCTATCCCCTATCCTATCCTCTATCCTATCCTCTATCCTATCCTCTAACCAATCATATCCTCTATCCTATCCTATCCTCAACCCTATCCTATCCTCAATCCTATCCGATCCTCAATCCTATCCTATCCTCTATCCTACCCAATCCTCTATCCTCTCCGCTATCCTATCCTATACTCTATCCTATCCTACCCTCTGTCCTATCCTGCCCTCTATCTTATCATATCCTTTTGTCTATCCTATACTATCCTCTAACCTATCCTATCCTCTATCCTATCCTATCCTCTATCCTATCCTATCCTCTATCCTATACTATCCTGTATCCTATAATATCCTCTATCCTATCCTATACTCTATCCTATCCTATCCGATATCCTATCCTATCCTCTATCGTATCTTATCATATATCCTATAATATCCTCTACCCTATACTATCCTCTATCCTATCACATCCTCTATCCTATCGTATACTCTATCCTATCCCATCCTCTATCCTATCCTCTATCCTATCCTATCCTCTATCCTATCCTACCCTCTATCATATCCAATCCTATATCCTATCCTATCTCCTATCCCATCCTATCCTCTTTCCTATCCTATCATCAATCCTATTATGTCCTCTATCCTATCCTATCCTCTATCCTATCCTCAATCCTATCCAATCCCCTATCCTATCCTCTGTCCTATCCTATCCTCTATCCTATCCTATCCTCTATCCTATCCTACCCTCTATCATATCCAATCCTATATCCTATCCTATCTCCTATCCTATCCTATCCTCTTTCGTATCCTATCCTCAATCCTATCCTATCCTCTATCCTATCGTATCCTCTATCCTATCCTATCCTCCATCCTATCCTATCCTCTTTCCTATCCTGTCCTCTATCCTATCATATCCTCTATCCTATAATATCCTCTATCCTATCCTATCCTCTATCCTATCCTATCCTCCATCCTAACCTATCCTCGATCGTATCGTATCCTCTATCCTATCGTATCCTCTATCCTATCACATCCTCTATCCTATCCTATCCTCTATCCTATCCTATCCTCTATCCTATCCTATCCTCTATCCTATCCTATCCTCTATCCTATCCTATCCTCTATCCTATCCTATCCTCTATCCTATCCTTTCCTCTATCCTATCCTATCCTCTATCCTATTGTATCCTCTATCCTATCGTATCCTCTATCCTATCCCATCCACTATCCTATCCTATCGTCTATCCTATAATATCCTCTATCCTATCCAATCATCTATCCTATCCTCTATCCTATCCTATCCTCCAACCCATCCTATCCTCTATCCTATCCTATCCTCTATCCTATCCTATCCTCTATCCTATCCTATCCTCTATCCTATCCTATCCTCCATCCTAACCTATCCTCGATCGTATCGTATCCTCTATCCTATCGTATCCTCTATCCTATCACATCCTCTATCCTATCGTATCCTCTATCCTATCCCATCCTCTATCCTATCCTATCGTCTATCCTATAATATCCTCTATCCTATCCAATCATCTATCCTATCCTCTATCCTATCCTATCCTCCATCCTATCCTATCCTCTATCCTATCCTATCCTCTATCCTATCCTATCCTCTATCCTATCCTATCCTCTATCCTATCCTATCCTCTATCCTATCCTATCCTCTATCCTATCCTTTCCTCTATCCTATCCTATCCTCTATCCTATTGTATCCTCTATCCTATCGTATCCTCTATCCTATCCCATCCACTATCCTATCCTATCGTCTATCCTATAATATCCTCTATCCTATCCAATCATCTATCCTATCCTCTATCCTATCCTATCCTCCAACCCATCCTATCCTCTATCCTATCCTATCCTCTATCCTATCCTATCCTCTATCCTATCCTATCCTCTATCCTATCCTATCCTCTATCCTATCCTATCCTCCATCCTATCCTAACCTCTATCCTATCCTATCCTCTATCCTACCCTATCCTCTATGCTATCCTATCCTCTAGCCTATCCTATCCTCTATCCTATCCTATCATCTATCCTATCCTATCCTCTATCCTATCCTATCCTCTATCCTATCCTATGCTCTATCCTATCCTATCCTCTATCCTATAATATCCTCTATCCTATCCTATCCTCTATCCTATCCTATCCTCCATCCTAACCTATCCTCGATCGTATCGTATCCTCTATCCTATCGTATCCTCTATCCTATCACATCCTGTATCCTATCGTATCCTCTATCCTATCCCATCCTCTATCCTATCCTATCGTCTATCCTATAATATCCTCTATCCTATCCAATCATCTATCCTATCCTCTATCCTATCCTATCCTCCATCCTATCCTATCCTCTATCCTATCCTATCCTCTATCCTATCCTATCCTCTATCCTATCCTCTCCTCTATCCTATCCTATCCTCTATCCTATCCTACCCTCTATCATATCCAATCCTATATCCTATCCTATCTCCTATCCTATCCTATCCTCTTTCCTATCCTATCCTCAATCCTATTCTGTCCTCTATCCTATCCTATCCTCTATCCTATCCTCAATCCTATCCAATCCCCTATCCTATCCTCTATCCTATCCTATCCTCTATCCTATCATATCCTCTATCCTATCCTATCCTCTATCCTATCCTATCCTCTATCCTATCCTATCCTCTATCCTATCCTATCCTCTATCCTATCCTATCCTCTATCCTATCCTTTCCTCTATCCTATCCTATCCTGTATCCTATTGTATCCTCTATCCTATCGTATCCTCTATCCTATCCCATCCACTATCCTATCCTATCGTCTATCCTATAATATCCTCTATCCTATCCAATCATCTATCCTATCCTCTATCCTATCCTATCCTCCAACCCATCCTATCCTCTATCCTATCCTATCCTCTATCCTATCCTATCCTCTATCCTATCCTATCCTCTATCCTATCCTATCCTCTATCCTATCCTATCCTCCATCCTATCCTATCCTCTATCCTATCCTATCCTCTATCCTACCCTATCCTCTATGCTATCCTATCCTCTAGCCTATCCTATCCTCTATCCTATCCTATCATCTATCCTATCCTATCCTCTATCCTATCCTATCCTCTATCCTATCCTATGCTCTATCCTATCCTATCCTCTATCCTATAATATCCTCTATCCTATCCTATCCTCTATCCTATCCTATCCTCCATCCTAACCTATCCTCGATCGTATCGTATCCTCTATCCTATCGTATCCTCTATCCTATCACATCCTGTATCCTATCGTATCCTCTATCCTATCCCATCCTCTATCCTATCCTATCGTCTATCCTATAATATCCTCTATCCTATCCAATCATCTATCCTATCCTCTATCCTATCCTATCCTCCATCCTATCCTATCCTCTATCCTATCCTATCCTCTATCCTATCCTATCCTCTATCCTATCCTATCCTCTATCCTATCCTATCCTCTATCCTATCCTACCCTCTATCATATCCAATCCTATATCCTATCCTATCTCCTATCCTATCCTATCCTCTTTCCTATCCTATCATCAATCCTATTCTGTCCTCTATCCTATCCTATCCTCTATCCTATCCTCAATCCTATCCAATCCCCTATCCTATCCTCTATCCTATCCTATCCTCTATCCTATCATATCCTCTATCCTATAATATCCTCTATCCTATCCTATCCTCTATCCTATCCTATCCTCCATCCTAACCTATCCTCGATCGTATCGTATCCTCTATCCTATCGTATCCTCTATCCTATCACATCCTCTATCCTATCGTATCCTCTATCCTATCCCATCCTCTATCCTATCCTATCGTCTATCCTATAATATCCTCTATCCTATCTTATCCTCTATCCTATCCTATCCCCTATCCTATCCTCTATCCTATCCTCTATCCTATCCTCTAACCAATCATATCCTCTATCCTATCCTATCCTCAACCCTATCCTATCCTCAATCCTATCCGATCCTCAATCCTATCCTATCCTCTATCCTACCCAATCCTCTATCCTCTCCGCTATCCTATCCTATACTCTATCCTATCCTACCCTCTGTCCTATCCTGCCCTCTATCTTATCATATCCTTTTGTCTATCCTATACTATCCTCTAACCTATCCTATCCTCTATCCTATCCTATCCTCTATCCTATCCTATCCTCTATCCTATACTATCCTGTATCCTATAATATCCTCTATCCTATCCTATACTCTATCCTATCCTATCCGATATCCTATCCTATCCTCTATCGTATCTTATCATATATCCTATAATATCCTCTACCCTATACTATCCTCTATCCTATCACATCCTCTATCCTATCGTATACTCTATCCTATCCCATCCTCTATCCTATCCTCTATCCTATCCTATCCTCTATCCTATCCTACCCTCTATCATATCCAATCCTATATCCTATCCTATCTCCTATCCCATCCTATCCTCTTTCCTATCCTATCATCAATCCTATTATGTCCTCTATCCTATCCTATCCTCTATCCTATCCTCAATCCTATCCAATCCCCTATCCTATCCTCTGTCCTATCCTATCCTCTATCCTATCCTATCCTCTATCCTATCCTACCCTCTATCATATCCAATCCTATATCCTATCCTATCTCCTATCCTATCCTATCCTCTTTCGTATCCTATCCTCAATCCTATCCTATCCTCTATCCTATCGTATCCTCTATCCTATCCTATCCTCCATCCTATCCTATCCTCTTTCCTATCCTGTCCTCTATCCTATCATATCCTCTATCCTATAATATCCTCTATCCTATCCTATCCTCTATCCTATCCTATCCTCCATCCTAACCTATCCTCGATCGTATCGTATCCTCTATCCTATCGTATCCTCTATCCTATCACATCCTCTATCCTATCCTATCCTCTATCCTATCCTATCCTCTATCCTATCCTATCCTCTATCCTATCCTATCCTCTATCCTATCCTATCCTCTATCCTATCCTATCCTCTATCCTATCCTTTCCTCTATCCTATCCTATCCTCTATCCTATTGTATCCTCTATCCTATCGTATCCTCTATCCTATCCCATCCACTATCCTATCCTATCGTCTATCCTATAATATCCTCTATCCTATCCAATCATCTATCCTATCCTCTATCCTATCCTATCCTCCAACCCATCCTATCCTCTATCCTATCCTATCCTCTATCCTATCCTATCCTCTATCCTATCCTATCCTCTATCCTATCCTATCCTCTATCCTATCCTATCCTCCATCCTATCCTATCCTCTATCCTATCCTATCCTCTATCCTATCCTATCCTCTATGCTATCCTATCCTCTAGCCTATCCTATCCTCTATCCTATCCTATCATCTATCCTATCCTATCCTCTATCCTATCCTATCCTCTATCCTATCCTATGCTCTATCCTATCCTATCCTCTATCCTATAATATCCTCTATCCTATCCTATCCTCTATCCTATCCTATCCTCCATCCTAACCTATCCTCGATCGTATCGTATCCTCTATCCTATCGTATCCTCTATCCTATCACATCCTGTATCCTATCGTATCCTCTATCCTATCCCATCCTCTATCCTATCCTATCGTCTATCCTATAATATCCTCTATCCTATCCAATCATCTATCCTATCCTCTATCCTATCCTATCCTCCATCCTATCCTATCCTCTATCCTATCCTATCCTCTATCCTATCCTATCCTCTATCCTATCCTATCCTCTATCCTATCCTATCCTCTATCCTATCCTACCCTCTATCATATCCAATCCTATATCCTATCCTATCTCCTATCCTATCCTATCCTCTTTCCTATCCTATCCTCAATCCTATTCTGTCCTCTATCCTATCCTATCCTCTATCCTATCCTCAATCCTATCCAATCCCCTATCCTATCCTCTATCCTATCCTATCCTCTATCCTATCATATCCTCTATCCTATAATATCCTCTATCCTATCCTATCCTCTATCCTATCCTATCCTCCATCCTAACCTATCCTCGATCGTATCGTATCCTCTATCCTATCGTATCCTCTATCCTATCACATCCTCTATCCTATCGTATCCTCTATCCTATCCCATCCTCTATCCTATCCTATCGTCTATCCTATAATATCCTCTATCCTATCTTATCCTCCATCCTATCCTATCCCCTATCCTATCCTCTATCCTATCCTCTATCCTATCCTCTAACCAATCATATCCTCTATCCTATCCTATCCTCAACCCTATCCTATCCTCAATCCTATCCTATCCTCTATCCTATCCTATCCTCTATCCTATCCAATCCTCTATCCTATTGTATCCTCTATCCTATCCTATCCTCTATCCTATCTTATCCTCTATCCTAACCTATCCTCTATCCTATCCTCTATCCTATCCTCTATCCTATCCTCTATCCTATCCTCTATCCTATCCTCTATCCTATCCTCTATCCTATCCTCTATCCTATCCTCTATCCTATCGTATCCTCTATCCTATCCTATCCTCTATCCTATCCTATCCTCTATCCTATCCTATCCTCTATCCTATCCTATCCTCTATCCTATCCTATCCTCTATCCTATCCTACCCTCTATCATATCCAATCCTATATCCTATCCTATCTCCTATCCTATCCTATCCTCTTTCGTATCCTATCCTCAATCCTATCCTATCCTCTATCCTATCGTATCCTCTATCCTATCCTATCCTCCATCCTATCCTATCCTCTTTCCTATCCTGTCCTCTATCCTATCATATCCTCTATCCTATAATATCCTCTATCCTATCCTATCCTCTATCCTATCCTATCCTCCATCCTAACCTATCCTCGATCGTATCGTATCCTCTATCCTATCGTATCCTCTATCCTATCACATCCTCTATCCTATCGTATCCTCTATCCTATCCTATCCTCTATCCTATCCTATCCTCCATCCTATCCTATCCTCTATCCTATCCTATCCTCTATCCTATCCTATCCTCTATGCTATCCTATCCTCTAGCCTATCCTATCCTCTATCCTATCCTATCATCTATCCTATCCTATCCTCTATCCTATCCTATCCTCTATCCTATCCTATGCTCTATCCTATCCTATCCTCTATCCTATAATATCCTCTATCCTATCCTATCCTCTATCCTATCCTATCCTCCATCCTAACCTATCCTCGATCGTATCGTATCCTCTATCCTATCGTATCCTCTATCCTATCACATCCTGTATCCTATCGTATCCTCTATCCTATCCCATCCTCTATCCTATCCTATCGTCTATCCTATAATATCCTCTATCCTATCCAATCATCTATCCTATCCTCTATCCTATCCTATCCTCCATCCTATCCTATCCTCTATCCTATCCTATCCTCTATCCTATCCTATCCTCTATCCTATCCTATCCTCTATCCTATCCTATCCTCTATCCTATCCTACCCTCTATCATATCCAATCCTATATCCTATCCTATCTCCTATCCTATCCTATCCTCTTTCCTATCCTATCCTCAATCCTATTCTGTCCTCTATCCTATCCTATCCTCTATCCTATCCTCAATCCTATCCAATCCCCTATCCTATCCTCTATCCTATCCTATCCTCTATCCTATCATATCCTCTATCCTATAATATCCTCTATCCTATCCTATCCTCTATCCTATCCTATCCTCCATCCTAACCTATCCTCGATCGTATCGTATCCTCTATCCTATCGTATCCTCTATCCTATCACATCCTCTATCCTATCGTATCCTCTATCCTATCCCATCCTCTATCCTATCCTATCGTCTATCCTATAATATCCTCTATCCTATCTTATCCTCCATCCTATCCTATCCCCTATCCTATCCTCTATCCTATCCTCTATCCTATCCTCTAACCAATCATATCCTCTATCCTATCCTATCCTCAACCCTATCCTATCCTCAATCCTATCCTATCCTCTATCCTATCCTATCCTCTATCCTATCCAATCCTCTATCCTATTGTATCCTCTATCCTATCCTATCCTCTATCCTATCTTATCCTCTATCCTAACCTATCCTCTATCCTATCCTCTATCCTATCCTCTATCCTATCCTCTATCCTATCCTCTATCCTATCCTCTATCCTATCCTCTATCCTATCCTCTATCCTATCCTCTATCCTATCGTATCCTCTATCCTATCCTATCCTCTATCCTATCCTATCCTCTATCCTATCCTATCCTCTATCCTATCCTATCCTCTATCCTATCCTATCCTCTATCCTATCCTACCCTCTATCATATCCAATCCTATATCCTATCCTATCTCCTATCCTATCCTATCCTCTTTCGTATCCTATCCTCAATCCTATCCTATCCTCTATCCTATCGTATCCTCTATCCTATCCTATCCTCCATCCTATCCTATCCTCTTTCCTATCCTGTCCTCTATCCTATCATATCCTCTATCCTATAATATCCTCTATCCTATCCTATCCTCTATCCTATCCTATCCTCCATCCTAACCTATCCTCGATCGTATCGTATCCTCTATCCTATCGTATCCTCTATCCTATCACATCCTCTATCCTATCGTATCCTCTATCCTATCACATTCTCTATCCTATCCTATCGTCTATCCTATAATATCCTCTATCCTATCTTATCCTCTATCCTATCCTATCCCCTATCCTATCCTCTATCCTATCCTCTATCCTATCCTCTAACCAATCATATCCTCTATCCTATCCTATCCTCAACCCTATCCTATCCTCAATCCTATCCTATCCTCTATCCTATCCTATCCTCTATCCTATCCAATCCTCTATCCTATTGTATCCTCTATCCTATCCTATCCTCTATCCTATCTTATCCTCTATCCTATCCTATCCTCTATCCTATCCTCTATCCTATCCTCTATCCTATCCTCTATCCTATCCTCTATCCTATCCTCTATCCTATCCTCTATCCTATCCTCTATCCTATCCTCTATCCTATCATATCCTCTATCCTATCCTATCCTCAACCCTATCCTATCCTCAATCCTATCCGATCCTGAATCCTATCCTATCCTCTATCCTACCCAATCCTCTATCCTCTCCGCTATCCTATCCTATACTCTATCCTATCCTACCCTCTGTCCTATCCTGCCCTCTATCTTATCCTATCCTTTTGTCTATCCTATACTATCCTCTAACCTATCCTATCCTCTATCCTATCCTATCCTCTATCCTATCCTATCCTCTATCCTATACTATCCTGTATCCTATAATATCCTCTATCCTATCCTATACTCTATCCTATCCTATCCGATATCCTATCCTATCCTCTATCGTATCTTATCATATATCCTATAATATCCTCTACCCTATACTATCCTCTATCCTATCCAAACCCCTATCCTATCCTATCCTCTATCCCATCCTCTATCCTATAGAATCCTCTATTCTATCGTATCCTCTATCCTATCACATCCTCTATCCTATCGCATCCTCTATCCTATCCCATCCTCTATCCTATCCTCTATCCTATCCAATCCCCTATCCTATCCTCTATCCTATCCAATCCCCTATCTTATCCTCTATGCTATCCTATCCTCTATCCTATCCTATCCTCCATCCTAACCTATCCTCGATCGTATCGTATTCTCTATCCTATCGTATCCTCTATCCTATCACATCCTCTATCCTATCGTATCCTCTATCCTATCCCATCCTCTATCCTATCCTATCGTCTATCCTATAATATCCTCTATCCTATCCAATCATCTATCCTATCCTCTATCCTATCCTATCCTCAATCCTATCCTATCCCTTATAGTATCCTATCCTCTATCATGTCCAATCCTATATCCTATCCTCTATCCTATCCTATCCTCTATCCTATCGTATCCTCTATCCTATCCTATCCTCCATCCTATCCTATCCTCTATACTATCTTATCCTCTATCCTATCCTATCCTCTATCCTATCCTATCCTCTATGCTATCCTATCCTCTATTCTATCCTATCCTCTATCCTATCCTATCCTCTATCCTATCCTATCCTCTATCCTATCCTATCCTCTATCCTATCCTATCCTCTATCCTATCCTACCCTCTATGATATCCAATCCTATATCCTATCCTATCTCCTATCCAATCCTATCCTCTTTCCTATCCTATCCTCAATCCTATTCTGTCCTCTACCCTATACTATCCTCTATCCTATCACATCCTCTATCCTATCTTATCCTCTATCCTATCCCATCCTCTATCCTATCCTCTATCCTATCCTATCCTCTATCCTATCCTACCCTCTATCATATCCAATCCCATATCCTATCCTATCCTATCCTCTTTCCTATCCTATCATCAATCCTATTCTGTCTATCCTATCCTATCCTCTATCCTATCCTCTATCCTCTATCCTATCCTATCCTCTATCCTATCGTATCCTCTATCCTATCCTATCCTCTATCCTATCCTATCCTCTATCCTATCCAAACCTTAATCCTATCCTATCCTCTATCCTATCCTATCCCCTATCCTATCCTATCCTCTATCCTATCCCATTCTCTATCCTATCCTATCCTCTTTCCTATCCTATCCTCTATCCTATCCAATCCTATATCGTATCCTCTATCCTATCCTATCAACTATCCTATCCTATCCTCTATCCTATCCAAACCTTAATCCTATCCTATCCTCTATCCTATCCTATCCCCTATCCTATCCTATCCTCTATCCTATCCTATCCTCTATCCTATCCTCTATCCTCTATCCTATCCTATCCTCTATCCTATCGTATCCTCTATCCTATCCTATCCTCTATCCTATCCTATCCTCTATCCTATCCTATCCCCTATCCTATCCTATCCTCTATCCTATCCTATCCTCTATCCTATCCTATCCTCTATCCTATCCTATCCTCTATCCTATCCTATCCTCTATCCTATCCTATCCTCTATCCTATCCTATCCTCTATCCTATCCTATCCTGTATTATATCCTATCCTCTATTCTATCCTATCCTCTATCCTATCCTATCCTCTATCCTATACTATCCTCTATCCTATCCTATCCTCTATCCTATCCTATCCTCTATCCTATCCTATCCTCTATCTTATCCTATCCTCTATCCTATCCTATCCTCTATCCTATCCCATTCTCTATCCTATCCTATCCTCTTTCCTATCCTATCCTCTATCCTATCCAATCCTATATCGTATCCTCTATCCTATCCTATCAACTATCCTATCCTATCCTCTATCCTATCCAAACCTTAATCCTATCCTATCCTCTTTCCTATCCTATCCTCTATCCTATCCAATCCTATATCGTATCCTCTATCCTATCCTATCCTCTATCCTATCCTATCCTCTATCCTATCCAAACCTTTATCCTATCCTATCCTCTATCCTATCCTATCCCCTATCCTATCCTATCCTCTATCCTATCCTATCCTCTATCCTATCCTATCCTCTATCCTATCCTATCCTCTATCCTATCCTATCCTCTATCCTATCCGATCCTCTATCCTATCCTATCCTCTACCCTATCCTATCCTCTATCCTATCCTATCCTCTATCCTATCCTATCCTCTATCCTATCCAAACCTTAATCCTATCCTATCCTCTATCCTATCCTATCCCCTATCCTATCCTATCCTCTATCCTATCCTATCCTCTATCCTATCCTATCCTATCCTCTATCCTATCCTATCCTATCCTCTATCCTATCCTATCCTCTATCCTCTATCCTATCCTATCCTCTATCCTATCCTATCCTCTATCTTATCCTATCCTCTATCCTATCCTATTCTCTATCCTATCCCATTCTCTGTCCTATCCTATCCTCTTTCCTATCCTATCCTCTATCCTATCCAATCCTATATAGTATCCTCTATCCTATCCTATCCTCTATCCTATCCTATCCTCTATCCTATCCAAACCTTTATCCTATCCTATCCTCTATCCTATCCTATCCCCTATCCTATCCTATCCTCTATCCTATCCTATCGTCTATCCTATCCTATCCTCTATCCTATCCTATCCTCTATCCTATCCTATCCTCTATCCTATCCTATCCTCTATCCTATCCGATCCTCTATCCTATCCTATCCTCTACCCTATCCTATCCTCTATCCTATCCTATCCTCTATCCTATCCTATCCTCTATCCTATCCTATCCTCTATCCTATCCTATCCTCTATCCTATCCTATCCTCTATCCTATAATATCATCTATCCTATCCTATCCTCTATCCTATCCTATCCTCTATCCTATCCTATCCTCTACCCTATCCTATCCTCTATCCTATCCAATCCTATATCCTATCCTCTATCCTATCCTATCCTCTATCGTATCCTATCCTCTATCCTATCCTATCCTCTATCCTATCCTATCCTCTATCCTCTATCCTATCCTATCCTCTATCCTATCCTATCCTCTATCTTATCCTATCCTCTATCCTATCCTATCCTCTATCCTATCCCATTCTCTATCCTATCCTATCCTCTTTCCTATCCTATCCTCTATCCTATCCAATCCTATATCGTATCCTCTATCCTATCCTATCCTCTATCCTATCCTATCCTCTATCCTATCCAAACCTTAATCCTATCCTATCCTCTATCCTATCCTATCCCCTATCCTATCCTATCCTCTATCCTATCCTATCCTCTATCCTATCCTATCCTATCCTCTATCCTATCCTATCCTATCCTCTATCCTATCCTATCCTCTATCCTCTATCCTATCCTATCCTCTATCCTATCCTATCCTCTATCTTATCCTATCCTCTATCCTATCCTATTCTCTATCCTATCCCATTCTCTGTCCTATCCTATCCTCTTTCCTATCCTATCCTCTATCCTATCCAATCCTATATAGTATCCTCTATCCTATCCTATCCTCTATCCTATCCTATCCTCTATCCTATCCAAACCTTTATCCTATCCTATCCTCTATCCTATCCTATCCCCTATCCTATCCTATCCTCTATCCTATCCTATCGTCTATCCTATCCTATCCTCTATCCTATCCTATCCTCTATCCTATCCTATCCTCTATTCTATCCTATCCTCTATCCTATCCTATCCTCTATCCTATCCTATCCTCTACCCTATCCTATCCTCTATCCTATCCTATCCTCTATCCTATCCTATCCTCTATCCTATCCTATCCTCTATCCTATCCTATCCTCTATCCTATCCTATCCTCTATCCTATCCTATCCTCTATCCTATAATATCATCTATCCTATCCTATCCTCTATCCTATCCTATCCTCTATCCTATCCTATCCTCTACCCTATCCTATCCTCTATCCTATCCAATCCTATATCCTATCCTCTATCCTATCCTATGACTCTATCGTATCCTATCCTCTATCCTATCCTATCCTCTATCCTATCCTATCCTCTATCCTCTATCCTATCCTATCCTCTATCCTATCCTATCCTCTATCTTATCCTATCCTCTATCCTATCCTATCCTCTATCCTATCCCATTCTCTATCCTATCCTATCCTCTTTCCTATCCTATCCTCTATCCTATCCAATCCTATATCGTATCCTCTATCCTATCCTATCCTCTATCCTATCCTATCCTCTATCCTATCCAAACCTTTATCCTATCCTATCCTCTATCCTATCCTATCCCCTATCCTATCCTATCCTCTATCCTATCCTATCCTCTATCCTATCCTATCCTCTATCCTATCCTATCCTCTATCCTATCCTATCCTCTATCCTATGCTATCCTATATCCTATCCTATCCTCTATCCTATCCTATCCTCTATCCTATCCTATCCTCTATCCTATCCTATCCTCTATTATATCCTATCCTCTATCCTATCCTATCCTCTATCCTATCCTATCCTCTATCCTATACTATACTCTATCCTATCCTATCCTCTATCCTATCCTATCCTCTAGCCTATCCTATCCTCTATCCTATCCTATCCTCTATCCTATTCTCTCCTCTATCCTATAATATCATCTATCCTATCCTATCCTCTATCCTATCCTATCCTCTATCCTAACCTATCCTCTACCCTATCCTATCCTCTATCCTATCCAATCCTATATCCTATCCTCTATCCTATCCTATCCTCTATCGTATCCTATCCTCTATCCTATCCTATCCTCTATCCTATCCTATCCTCTATCCTATCCTATCCTCTATCCGATCATATCCTCTATCCTATCCTATCCTATCCTCTATAATATCGTATCCTTTATCCCATCCCATCCTCAATCCTATCCTATCTTCTATCCTATCCTATCCTCTATCCTATCCTATCCTCTATCCTATCCTATCGTCTATCATATCCTATCGTCTATCCTATCCTATCCTCTATTATATCCTATCCTCTATCCTATCCTATCCTCTATCCTATCCTATCCTCTATCCTATACTATACTCTATCCTATCCTATCCTCTATCCTATCCTATCCTCTAGCCTATCCTATCCTCTATCCTATTCTATCCTCTATCCTATCCTATCCTCTATCCTATCCTATCCTCTATCCTATCCTATCCTCTATCCTATCCTATCCTCTATCCTATCCTATCCTCTATCCTATCCTATCCTCTATCCTATCCAATCCTATATCCTATCCTCTATCCTATCCTATCCTCTATCGTATCCTATCCTCTATCCTATCCTATCCTCTATCCTATCCTATCCTCTATCCTCTATCCTCTATCCTCTATCCTATCCTATCCTCTATCCTATCCTATCCTCTATCTTATCCTATCCTCTATCCTATCCTATCCTCTATCCTATCCCATTCTCTATCCTATCCTATCCTCTTTCCTATCCTATCCTCTATCCTATCCAATCCTATATCGTATCCTCTATCCTATCCTATCCTCTATCCTATCCTATCCTCTATCCTATCCAAACCTTTATCCTATCCTATCCTCTATCCTATCCTATCCCCTATCCTATCCTATCCTCTATCCTATCCTATCCTCTATCCTATCCTATCCTCTATCCTATCCTATCCTCTATCCTATCCTATCCTCTATCCTATGCTATCCTCTATCCTATCCTATCCTCTATCCTATCCTATCCTCTATCCTATCCTATCCTCTATCCTATCCTATCCTCTATTATATCCTATCCTCTATCCTATCCTATCCTCTATCCTATCCTATCCTCTATCCTATACTATACTCTATCCTATCCTATCCTCTATCCTATCCTATCCTCTAGCCTATCCTATCCTCTATCCTATCCTATCCTCTATCCTATTCTCTCCTCTATCCTATAATATCATCTATCCTATCCTATCCTCTATCCTATCCTATCCTCTATCCTAACCTATCCTCTACCCTATCCTATCCTCTATCCTATCCAATCCTATATCCTATCCTCTATCCTATCCTAGTCTCTATCGTATCCTATCCTCTATCCTATCCTATCCTCTATCCTATCCTATCCTCTATCCTATCCTATCCTCTATCCGATCATATCCTCTATCCTATCCTATCCTATCCTCTATAATATCGTATCCTTTATCCCATCCCATCCTCAATCCTATCCTATCTTCTATCCTATCCTATCCTCTATCCTATCCTATCCTCTATCCTATCCTATCGTCTATCATATCCTATCGTCTATCCTATCCTATCCTCTATTATATCCTATCCTCTATCCTATCCTATCCTCTATCCTATCCTATCCTCTATCCTATACTATACTCTATCCTATCCTATCCTCTATCCTATCCTATCCTCTATCCTATACTATACTCTATCCTATCCTATCCTCTATCCTATCCTATCCTCTAGCCTATCCTATCCTCTATCCTATCCTATCCTCTATCCTATCCTATCCTCTATCCTATCCTATCCTCTATCCTATCCTATCCTCTATCCTATCCTATCCTCTATCCTATCCTATCCTCTATCCTATCCTATCCTCTATCCTATAATATCATCTATCCTATCCTATCCTCTATCCTATCCTATCCTGTATCCTAACCTATCCTCTACCCTATCCTATCCTCTATCCTATCCAATCCTATATCCTATCCTCTATCCTATCCTATCCTCTATCGTATCCTATCCTCTATCCTATCCTATCCTCTATCCTATCCTATCCTCTATCCTATCCTATCCTCTATCTTATCCTATCCTCTATCCTATCCTATCCTCTATCCTATCCCATTCTCTATCCTATCCTATCCTCTTTCCTATCCTATCCTCTATCCTATCCAATCCTATATCCTATCCTCTATCCTATCCTATCCTCTATCGTATCCTATCCTCTATCCTATCCTATCCTCTATCCTATCCTATCCTCTATCCTCTATCCTATCCTATCCTCTATCCTATCCTATCCTCTATCTTATCCTATCCTCTATCCTATCCTATCCTCTATCCTATCCCATTCTCTATCCTATCCTATCCTCTTTCCTATCCTATCCTCTATCCTATCCAATCCTATATCGTATCCTCTATCCTATCCTATCCTCTATCCTATCCTATCCTCTATCCTATCCAAACCTTTATCCTATCCTATCCTCTATCCTATCCTATCCCCTATCCTATCCTATCCTCTATCCTATCCTATCCTCTATCCTATCCTATCCTCTATCCTATCCTATCCTCTATCCTATCCTATCCTCTATCCTATGCTATCCTCTATCCTATCCTATCCTCTATCCTATCCTATCCTCTATCCTATCCTATCCTCTATCCTATCCTATCCTCTATCCTATCCTATCCTTTATCCTATCCAATCCTCTATCCTATCCTATCCTCTATCCTATCCTGTCCTCTATCGTATCCTATCCTCTATCCTATCCAATCCTATATCCTATTCTCTATCCTATCCTATCCTCTATCCTATCCTATCCTCTATCCTATCCTATCCTCTATCCTGTATCCTAACCTATCCTCTACCCTATCCTATCCTCTATCCTATCCAATCCTATATCCTATCCTCTATCCTATCCTATCCTCTATCGTATCCTATCCTCTATCCTATCCTATCCTCTATCCTATCCTATCCTCTATCCTATCCTATCCTCTATCTTATCCTATCCTCTATCCTATCCTATCCTCTATCCTATCCCATTCTCTATCCTATCCTATCCTCTTTCCTATCCTATCCTCTATCCTATCCAATCCTATATCCTATCCTCTATCCTATCCTATCCTCTATCGTATCCTATCCTCTATCCTATCCTATCCTCTATCCTATCCTATCCTCTATCCTCTATCCTATCCTATCCTCTATCCTATCCTATCCTCTATCTTATCCTATCCTCTATCCTATCCTATCCTCTATCCTATCCCATTCTCTATCCTATCCTATCCTCTTTCCTATCCTATCCTCTATCCTATCCAATCCTATATCGTATCCTCTATCCTATCCTATCCTCTATCCTATCCTATCCTCTATCCTATCCAAACCTTTATCCTATCCTATCCTCTATCCTATCCTATCCCCTATCCTATCCTATCCTCTATCCTATCCTATCCTCTATCCTATCCTATCCTCTATCCTATCCTATCCTCTATCCTATCCTATCCTCTATCCTATGCTATCCTCTATCCTATCCTATCCTCTATCCTATCCTATCCTCTATCCTATCCTATCCTCTATCCTATCCTATCCTCTATCCTATCCTATCCTTTATCCTATCCAATCCTCTATCCTATCCTATCCTCTATCCTATCCTGTCCTCTATCGTATCCAACCTCTATCCTATCCAATCCTATATCCTATTCTCTATCCTATCCTATCCTCTATCCTATCCTATCCTATCCTCTATCCTATCCTATCCTCTATCCTATCCTATCCTCTATCCTATCCTATCCTCTATCCTATCCTATCCTCTATCCTATCCTATCCTCTATCCTATCCTATCCTCTATCCTATCCTATCCTCTATCCTATCCTATCCTCTATCCTATCCTATCCTCTATCCTATCCTACCCTATCCTCTATCCTATCCTATCCTATCCTCTATCCTATCCTATCCTCTATCCTATCCTATCCTCTATCCTATCCTATCCTCTATCCTATCCTATCCTCTATCCGATCATATCCTCTATCCTATCCTATCCTATCCTCTATAATATCGTATCCTTTATCCCATCCCATCCTCTATCCTATCCTATCTTCTATCCTATCCTATCCTCTATCCTATCCTATCCTCTATCCTATCCTATCGTCTATCATATCCTATCGTCTATCCTATCCTATCCTCTATTATATCCTATCCTCTATCCTATCCTATCCTCTATCCTATCCTATCCTCTATCCTATACTATACTCTATCCTATCCTATCCTCTATCCTATCCTATCCTCTAGCCTATCCTATCCTCTATCCTATCCTATCCTCTATCCTATCCTATCCTCTATCCTATCCTATCCTATCCTCTATCCTATCCTATCCTCTATCCTATCCTATCCTCTATCCTATCCTATCCTCTATCCTATCCTATCCTCTATCCTATCCTATCCTCTATCCTATCCTATCCTCTATCCTATAATATCATCTATCCTATCCTATCCTCTATCCTATCCTATCCTCTATCCTAACCTATCCTCTACCCTATCCTATCCTCTATCCTATCCAATCCTATATCCTATCCTCTATCCTATCCTATCCTCTATCGTATCCTATCCTCTATCCTATCCTATCCTCTATCCTATCCTATCCTCTATCCTATCCTATCCTCTATCTTATCCTATCCTCTATCCTATCCTATCCTCTATCTTATCCCATTCTCTATCCTATCCTATCCTCTTTCCTATCCTATCCTCTATCCTATCCAATCCTATATCGTATCCTCTATCCTATCCTATCCTCTATCCTATCCTATCCTCTATCCTATCCAAACCTTTATCCTATCCTATCCTCTATCCTATCCTATCCCCTATCCTATCCTATCCTCTATCCTATCCTATCCTCTATCCTATCCTATCCTCTATCCTATCCTATCCTCTATCCTATCCTATCCTCTATCCTATGCTATCCTCTATCCTATCCTATCCTCTATCCTATCCTATCCTCTATCCTATCCTGTCCTCTATCCTATCCTATCCTATCCTCTATCCTATCCTATCCTCAATCCTATCCTATCCTCTATCCTATCCTATCCTCTATCCTATCCTATCCTCTATCCTATCCTATCCTCTATCCTATCCTATCCTCTATCCTATCCTATCCTCTATCCTATCCTATCCTCTATCCTATCCTATCCTCTATCCTATCCTATCCTCTATCCTATCCTATCCTCTATCCTATCCTATCCTCTATCCTATCCTATCCTCTATCCTATCCTATCCTCTATCCTATCCTATCCTCTATCCTATCCTATCCTCTATCCTATCCTATCCTCTATCCTATCCTATCCTCTATCCTATCCTCTATCCTCTATCCTATCCTATCCTCTATCCTATCGTATCCTCTATCCTATCCTATCCTCTATCCTATCCTATCCTCTATCCTATCCAAACCTTAATCCTATCCTATCCTCTATCCTATCCTATCCCCTATCCTATCCTATCCTCTATCCTATCCCATTCTCTATCCTATCCTATCCTCTTTCCTATCCTATCCTCTATCCTATCCAATCCTATATCGTATCCTCTATCCTATCCTATCCTCTATCCTATCCAAACCTTAATCCTATCCTATCCTCTATCCTATCCTATCCCCTATCCTATCCTATCCTCTATCCTATCCTATCCTCTATCCTATCCTATCCTATCCTCTATCCTATCCTATCCTATCCTCTATCCTATCCTATCCTCTATCCTATCCTATCCTCTATCTTATCCTATCGTCTATCCTATCCTATCCTCTATTATATCCTATCCTCTATCCTATCCTATCCTCTATCCTATCCTATCCTCTATTATATCCTATCCTCTATCCTATCCTATCCTCTATCCTATCCTATCCTCTATCCTATCCTATCCTCTATCCTATCCTATCCTCTATCGTATCCTATCCTCTATCCTATCCTATCCTCTATCCTCTATCCTATCCTATCCTCTATCCTATCCTATCCTCTATCTTATCCTATCGTCTATCCTATCCTATCCTCTATTATATCCTATCCTCTATCCTATCCTATCCTCTATCCTATCCTATCCTCTATCCTATACTATACTCTATCCTATCCTATCCTCTATCCTATCCTATCCTCTATCCTATCCTATCCTCTATCCTATCCTATCCTCTATCCTATCCTATCCTCTATCCTATCCTATCCTCTATCCTATCCTATCCTCTATCCTATAATATCATCTATCCTATCCTATCCTCTATCCTATCCTATCCTCTATCCTATCCTATCCTCTATCCTATCCTCTATCCTCTATCCTATCCTATCCTCTATCCTATCGTATCCTCTATCCTATCCTATCCTCTATCCTATCCTATCCTCTATCCTATCCAAACCTTAATCCTATCCTATCCTCTATCCTATCCTATCCCCTATCCTATCCTATCCTCTATCCTATCCCATTCTCTATCCTATCCTATCCTCTTTCCTATCCTATCCTCTATCCTATCCAATCCTATATCGTATCCTCTATCCTATCCTATCCTCTATCCTATCCAAATCTTAATCCTATCCTATCCTCTATCCTATCCTATCCCCTATCCTATCCTATCCTCTATCCTATCCTATCCTCTATCCTATCCCATTCTCTATCCTATCCTATCCTCTTTCCTATCCTATCCTCTATCCTATCCAATCCTATATCGTATCCTCTATCTTATCCTATCCTCTATCCTATCCAAACCTTAATCCTATCCTATCCTCTATCCTATCCTATCCCCTATCCTATCCTATCCTCTATCCTATCCTATCCTATCCTATCCTCTATCCTATCCTATCCTATCCTCTATCCTATCCTATCCTCTATCCTATCCTATCCTCTATCCTATCCTATCCTCTATCCTATCCTATCCTCTATCCTATCCTCTATCCTCTATCCTATCCTATCCTCTATCCTATCGTATCCTCTATCCTATCCTATCCTCTATCCTATCCTATCCTCTATCCTATCCAAACCTTAATCCTATCCTATCCTCTATCCTATCCTATCCCCTATCCTATCCTATCCTCTATCCTATCCCATTCTCTATCCTATCCTATCCTCTTTCCTATCCTATCCTCTATCCTATCCAATCCTATATCGTATCCTCTATCCTATCCTATCCTCTATCCTATCCAAATCTTAATCCTATCCTTTCCTCTATCCTATCCTATCCCCTATCCTATCCTATCCTCTATCCTATCCTATCCTCTATCCTATCCTATCCTATCCTCTATCCTATCCTATCCTATCCTCTATCCTATCCTATCCTCTATCCTATCCTATCCTCTATCCTATCCTATCCTCTATCGCATCCTATCCTCTATCGTATCCTATCCTCTATCCTATCCTATCCTCTATCCTCTATCCTATCCTATCCTCTATCCTATCCTATCCTCTATCTTATCCTATCCTCTATCCTATCCTATCCTCCATCCTATCCCATTCTCTATCCTATCCTATCCTCTTTCCTATCCTATCCTCTATCCTATCCAATCCTATATAGTATCCTCTATCCTATCCTATCCTCTATCCTATCCTATCCTCTATCCTATCCAAACCTTAATCCTATCCTATCCTCTATCCTATCCTATCCCCTATCCTATCCTATCCTCTATCCTATCCTATCCTCTATCCTATCCTATCCTCTATCCTATCCTATCCTCTATCCTATCCTATCCTCTATCCTATCCTATCCTCTATCCTATCCTATCCTCTATCCTATCCTATCCTATCCTCTATCCTATCCTATCCTCTATCCTATCCTATCCTCTATCCTATCCTATCCTCTATCCTATCCTATCCTGTATCCTATCCTATCCTCTATCCTATAATATCATCTATCCTATCCTATCCTCTATCCTATCCTATCCTCTATCCTATCCTATCCTCTACCCTATCCTATCCTCTATCCTATCCAATCCTATATCCTATCCTCTATCCTATCCTATCCTCTATCGTATCCTATCCTCTATCCTATCCTATCCTCTATCCTCTATCCTATCCTATCCTCTATCCTATCCTATCCTCTATCTTATCCTATCGTCTATCCTATCCTATCCTCTATTATATCCTATCCTCTATCCTATCCTATCCTCTATCCTATCCTATCCTCTATCCTATACTATACTCTATCCTATCCTATCCTCTATCCTATCCTATCCTCTAGCCTATCCTATCCTCTATCCTATCCTATCCTCTATCCTATCCTATCCTCTATCTCCTATCCTATCCTCTATCCAATCCTATCCTCTATCCTATCCTATCCTCTATCCTATCCTATCCTCTATCCTATAATATCATCTATCCTATCCTATCCTCTATCCTATCCTATCCTCTATCCTAACCTATCCTCTACCCTATCCTATCCTCTATCCTATCCAATCCTATATCCTATCCTCTATCCTATCCTATCCTCTATCGTATCCTATCCTCTATCCTATCCTATCCTCTATCCTATCATATCCTCTATCCTATCCTATCCTCTATCTTATCCTATCCTCTATCCTATCCTATCCTCTATCCTATCCCATTCTCTATCCTATCCTATCCTCTTTCCTATCCTATCCTCTATCCTATCCAATCCTATATCGTATCCTCTATCCTATCCTATCCTCAATCCTATCCTATCCTCTATCCTATCCTATCCTCTATCCTATCCTATCCTCTATCCTATCCTATCCTCTATCCTATCCTATCCTCTATCCTATCCTATCCTCTATCCTATCCTATCCTCTATCCTATCCTATCCTCTATCCTATCCTATCCTCTATCCTATCCTATCCTCTATCCTATCCTATCCTCTATCCTATCCTATCCTCTATCCTATCCTATCCTCTATCCTATCCTATCCTCTATCCTATCCTATCCTCTATCCTATCCTCTATCCTCTATCTTATCCTATCCTCTATCCTATCCTATTCTCTATCCTATCCCATTCTCTGTCCTATCCTATCCTCTTTCCTATCCTATCCTCTATCCTATCCAATCCTATATAGTATCCTCTATCCTATCCTATCCTCTATCCTATCCTATCCTCTATCCTATCCAAACCTTTATCCTATCCTATCCTCTATCCTATCCTATCCCCTATCCTATCCTATCCTCTATCCTATCCTATCGTCTATCCTATCCTATCCTCTATCCTATCCTATCCTCTATCCTATCCTATCCTCTATTCTATCCTATCCTCTATCCTATCCTATCCTCTATCCTATCCTATCCTCTACCCTATCCTATCCTCTATCCTATCCTATCCTCTATCCTATCCTATCCTCTATCCTATCCTATCCTCTATCCTATCCTATCCTCTATCCTATCCTATCCTCTATCCTATCCTATCCTCTATCCTATAATATCATCTATCCTATCCTATCCTCTATCCTATCCTATCCTCTATCCTATCCTATCCTCTACCCTATCCTATCCTCTATCCTATCCAATCCTATATCCTATCCTCTATCCTATCCTATGACTCTATCGTATCCTATCCTCTATCCTATCCTATCCTCTATCCTATCCTATCCTCTATCCTCTATCCTATCCTATCCTCTATCCTATCCTATCCTCTATCTTATCCTATCCTCTATCCTATCCTATCCTCTATCCTATCCCATTCTCTATCCTATCCTATCCTCTTTCCTATCCTATCCTCTATCCTATCCAATCCTATATCGTATCCTCTATCCTATCCTATCCTCTATCCTATCCTATCCTCTATCCTATCCAAACCTTTATCCTATCCTATCCTCTATCCTATCCTATCCCCTATCCTATCCTATCCTCTATCCTATCCTATCCTCTATCCTATCCTATCCTCTATCCTATCCTA
>NW_027489119.1:0-100203 GCF_050948215.1 Halictus rubicundus | reverse complement strand
GATAGGATAGGATAGAGGATAGGATAGGATAGAGGATAGGATAGGATAGAGGATAGGATAGGATAGAGGATAGGATAGGATAGAGGATAGGATAGGATAGCGGATAGGATAGGATACAGGATAGGATAGCATAGGGGAATTGATAGGATAGAGGATAGGATAGGATAGAGGATAGGATAGGATAGAGGATAGGATAGGATAGAGGATAGGATAGGATAGCGGATAGGATAGGATAGAGGATAGGATAGGGCAGAGGATAGGATAGGGGATTTGATAGGATAGAGGATAGGATAGGATAGAGGATAGGATAGGATAGAGGATAGGATAGAGGATAGGATAGGATAGAGGACAGGATAGGATAGAGGATAGGATAGGATAGAGGATAGGATAGGATAGGGGATAGGATAGGATAGAGGATTAGATAGGACAGAGGATAGGATAGTATAGAGGATAGGATAGGGATTTGATAGGATAGAGGATTGGATAGGATAGAGGACAGGATAGGATAGAGGATACGATAGGATAGAGGATAGGATAGGATAGAGGATAGGATAGGGCAGAGGATACGATAGGGGATTTGATAGGATAGAGGATAGGATAGGATAGAGGATAGGATAGGATAGAGGATAGAGTAGGATAGAGGATAGGATAGGATAGAGGATAGGAAAGACGGTAGGATAGGATAGAGGATAGGATAGGATAGAGGATAGGATAGGATAGAGGATAGGATAGGATAGAGGATAGGATAGGATAGAGGATAGGATAGGATAGAGGATAGGATAGGATAGAGGATAGGATAGGATAGCGGATAGGATAGGATACAGGATAGGATAGCATAGGGGAATTGATAGGATAGAGGATAGGATAGGATAGAGGATAGGATAGGATAGAGGATAGGATAGGATAGAGGATAGGATAGGATAGAGGATAGGATAGGATAGAGGATAGGATAGGATAGAGGATAGGATAGGGATAGAGGATAGGATAGGATAGAGGATAGGATAGGATAGAGGATAGGATAGGATAGAGGATAGGATAGGATAGAGGATAGGATAGGATAGAGGATAGGATAGAGGATAGGATAGACGATAGGATAGGATAGAGGATAGGATAGGATAGAGGTTAGGATAGATGATAGGATACGATATAGGATTGGATACGATAGAGGATAGAGGATAGGATAGGATACAGGAAAGGATAGGATTGAGGATAGGATTAGATAGAGGATAGAACAGGATAGATGATAGGATAGGATAGAGGATAGGATAGGGGATTTGATAGGATAGAGGATAGGATAGGATAGAAGATAGGATAGGATAGAGAATATAATGGGATAGAGGATAGGATAGGATAAAGGATAGGATAGAGGATAGGATAGACGATAGGATAGGATAGAGGATAGGATAGGATAGACGATACGATAGGATAGGATAGGATAGGGGATTTGATAGGATAGAGGATAGAGGATAGGCTAGGATAGAGGATAGGATAGAGGATAGGATAGGATAGAGGACAGGATAGGATAGAGGATAGAATAGGATAGAGGATAGGATAGACGATAGGATAGGATAGAGGATAGGATAGGATAGAGGATAGGATAGGATAGAGGTGATGATAGAGGATAGGATACGATATAGGATTGGATACGATAGAGGATAGAGGATAGGATAGGATACAGGAAAGGATAGGATTGAGGATAGGATTAGATAGAGGATAGAACAGGATAGATGATAGGATAGGATAGAGGATAGGATAGAGGATAGGATAGAGGATAGGATAGGGGATTTGATAGGATAGAGGATAGGATAGGATAGAAGATAGGATAGGATAGGGCAGAGGATAGGATAGAGGGTTTGATAGGATAGAGGATAGGATAGGATAGAGGATAGGATAGGATAGAGGATAGAATAGGATAGAGGATAGGATAGGATAGAGGATAGGATAGGACAGAGGATAGGATAGGGGATTTGATAGGATAGAGGATAGGATAGGATAGAGGATACGATAGGATAGAGGATAGGATAGGATAGAGGATCGGATAGGGCAGAGAGATACGATAGGGGATTTGATAGGATAGAGGATAGGATAGGATAGAGGATAGGATAGGATAGAGGATAGAGTAGATAGAGTAGGATAGGATGAGTAGGATAGGATAGAGGATAGGATAGACGATAGGATAGGATAGAGGATAGGATAGGATAGAGGATAGGATAGGATAGAGGTTGAGGATAGAGGATAGGATACGATATAGGATTGGATACGATAGAGGATAGAGGATAGGATAGGATACAGGAATGGATAGGATTGAGGATAGATTAGATAGAGGATAGAACAGGATAGATGATAGGATAGGATAGAGGATAGGATAGAGGATAGGATAGAGGATAGGATAGGATAGAGGATAGGATAGGGGATTTGATAGGATAGAGGATAGGATAGGATAGAAGATAGGATAGGATAGGGCAGAGGATAGGATAGAGGGGTTTGATAGGATAGAGGATAGGATAGGATAGAGGATAGGATAGGATAGAGGATAGAATAGGTTAGAGGATAGGATAGGATAGAGGATAGGATAGGACAGAGGATAGGATAGGGGATTTGATAGGATAGAGGATAGGATAGGATAGACGATAGGATATGATAGAGGATAGGATAGGATAGGGGATAGGATAGGATAGAGGATAGGATAGGATAGAGGATAGGATAGGATAGAGGATAGGATAGGATAGACGATAGGATAGGATAGGATAGGATAGGGGATTTGATAGGATAGAGGATAGAGGATAGGCTAGGATAGAGGATAGGATAGAGGATAGGATAGGATAGAGGACAGGATAGGATAGAGGATAGAATAGGATAGAGGATAGGATAGACGATAGGATAGGATAGAGGATAGGATAGGATAGAGGATAGGATAGGATAGAGGTGATGATAGAGGATAGGATACGATATAGGATTGGATACGATAGAGGATAGAGGATAGGATAGGATACAGGAAAGGATAGGATTGAGGATAGGATTAGATAGAGGATAGAACAGGATAGATGATAGGATAGGATAGAGGATAGGATAGAGGATAGGATAGAGGATAGGATAGGGGATTTGATAGGATAGAGGATAGGATAGGATAGAAGATAGGATAGGATAGGGCAGAGGATAGGATAGAGGGTTTGATAGGATAGAGGATAGGATAGGATAGAGGATAGGATAGGATAGAGGATAGAATAGGATAGAGGATAGGATAGGATAGAGGATAGGATAGGACAGAGGATAGGATAGGGGATTTGATAGGATAGAGGATAGGATAGGATAGAGGATACGATAGGATAGAGGATAGGATAGGATAGAGGATAGGATAGGGCAGAGGATACGATAGGGGATTTGATAGGATAGAGGATAGGATAGGATAGAGGATAGGATAGGATAGAGGATAGAGTAGGATAGAGGATAGGATAGGATAGAGGATAGGATAGACGATAGGATAGGATAGAGGATAGGATAGGATAGAGGATAGGATAGGATAGAGGTGAGGATAGAGGATAGGATACGATATAGGATTGGATACGATAGAGGATAGAGGATAGGATAGGATACAGGAAAGGATAGGATTGAGGATAGGATTAGATAGAGGATAGAACAGGATAGATGATAGGATAGGATAGAGGATAGGATAGAGGATAGGATAGAGGATAGGATAGGATAGAGGATAGGATAGGGGATTTGATAGGATAGAGGATAGGATAGGATAGAAGATAGGATAGGATAGGGCAGAGGATAGGATAGAGGGTTTGATAGGATAGAGGATAGGATAGGATAGAGGATAGGATAGGATAGAGGATAGAATAGGTTAGAGGATAGGATAGGATAGAGGATAGGATAGGACAGAGGATAGGATAGGGGATTTGATAGGATAGAGGATAGGATAGGATAGACGATAGGATATGATAGAGGATAGGATAGGATAGGGGATAGGATAGGATAGAGGATAGGATAGGATAGAGGATAGGATAGGATAGAGGATAGGATAGGATAGAGGATAGGATAGGATAGATGATAGGATAGGATGGAGGATTGGATAGGATACAGGATAGGATAGCATAGGGGAATTGATAGGATAGAGGATAGGATAGGATAGAGGATAGGATAGGATAGAGGATAGGATAGGATAGAGGATAGGATAGGATAGAGGATAGGATAGGATAGAGGATAGGATAGGATAGAGGATAGGATAGGATAGAGGATAGGATAGGATAGAGGATAGGATAGGATAGAGGATAGGATAGGATAGAGGATAGCGTAGGATAGAGGATAGGATAGGATAGAGGATACGATAGGATAGAGGATAGGATAGGATAGAGGATAGGATAGGGCAGAGGATACGATAGGGGATTTGATAGGATAGAGGATAGGATAGGATAGAGGATAGGATAGGATAGAGGATAGAGTAGGATAGAGGATAGGATAGGATAGAGGATAGGATAGAGGATATTATAGGATAGAGGATAGGATAGGATAGAGGATAGGATAGGATAGCGGATAGGATAGGATATAGGATAGGATAGGGCAGAGGATAGGATAGGGGATTTGATAGGATAGAGGATAGGATAGGATAGGATAGAGGATAGGATAGGATAGAGGATAGGATAGGATATAGGATTGGATAGAGGATAGGATAGATATTGTTTTTGGGAAGCAAGGTATTTACTTATTTAGAAAGAATAAAAAAAAACACAGATATGATCATGAACGATATTTGATCGATGTTTCCTCTACTAAGGCTAGGCTTTTACTGAACGACTTCGGCAGCTCGTCGATACGTTGGAGAAAAATAAAACATCTGAATGGGACACGTCGGCGGACCAAAAAGAAGCGCGGCTCTGTCTTTGATTCGATACCTAAAGACACCGCGAGATACAATGTAACGAGATACATATACAACAGTTAATGGAACCGTATTATAGATATAATTTCTGTACAAATATCTATAATAGAGGATAGGAAAGGATAGAAGATAGGATAGGATAGAGGATAGGATAGGATAGAGGATAGGATAGGATAGAGGATAGGATAGGATAGAGGACAGGATAGGATAGAGGATAGGATAGGATAGATGATAGGATAGGATAGAGGATAGGATAGGATAGAGGATAGGATAGGATAGAGGATAGGATAGGATAGAGGATAGGATAGGATAGAGGATAGGATAGGATAGAGGATAGGATAGGATAGAGGACAGGATAGGATAGAGGATAGGATAGGATAGATGATAGGATAGGATAGAGGATAGGATAGGATAGAGGATTGGATAGGATAGAGGATAGCGTAGGATAGAGGATAGGATAGAATAGAGGATACGATAGGATAGAGGATAGGATAGGATAGAGGATAGGATAGGATAGAGGATAGGATAGGATAGAGGATAGGATAGGATAGACGATAGGATAGGATAGAGCATAGCGTAGGATTGAGGATAGGATTGGATACAGGATAGGATAGAATAGAGGATAGGATACGGGATTGGATAGGATAGGATAGAGGATAGGATAGGATAGAGGACAGGATAGGATAGAGGATTGGATATGATACAGGAAAGGATAGGATTGAGGATAGATGATAGGATAGGATAGAGAATTGGATAGGATACAGGAAAGGATAGGATTGAGGATAGGATTGGATACAGGATAGGATAGAATAGAGGATAGGATTGGATACAGGATAGGATAAGATAGAGGATATTATAGGATAGAGGATAGGATATGATAGAGTATACGATATTATAGAGGGTAGGATAGGATGGAGCATAGGATAGGTGATTGGATAGGATAGGATATAGGATAGGATAGGGGATTTGATAGGATAGAGGATATTATAGTATAGAGGATAGGATATCATAGAGTATACGATATTATAGAGGGTAGGATAGGATAGAGCATAGGATAGGGGATTGGATAGGATAGGATATAGGATAGGATAGGGTACTTGATAGGATAGAGGATATTATAGGATAGAGGATAGGATATGATTGAGTATACGATATTATAGATGGTAGGATAGGATAGAGCATAGGATAGGGGATTGGATAGGATAGGATAGAGGATAGGACAGGGGATAGGATAGGATAGAGGATAGGATAGGACAGAGGATAGGATAGACGAGAGGATAGGATAGAGGATAGGATAGGGGATTTGATGGGATAGAGGATAGGATAGGATAGAGGATAGGATAGAGAATAGGATAGAGGATAGGATAGAGAATAGGAACGGATAGATGATATTATAGGATAGAGTGTACGATATTATAGAGGATAGGATAGAGGATAGGATAGGATAGAGGATTGGATACGATAGAGGATAGAGGATAGGCTAGGATAGAGGATAGGATAGAGGATAGGATAGGATAGAGGATAGGATAGGATAGAGGATAGGATAGGATAGAGGATAGAATAGGATAGAGGATAGAATAGGATAGAGAATTGGATAGGATACAGGAAAGGATAGGATAGAGGATAGGATAGGATAGAGGATAGGATAGACGATAGGATAGGATAGAGGATAGGATAGGATAGACGATAGGATAGGATAGGATAGGATAGGGGATTTGATAGGATAGAGGATAGGATAGGATAGAGAATTGGATACGATAGAGGATAGAGGATAGGCTAGGATAGAGGATAGGATAGAGAATAGGATAGGATAGGGGATTTGATAGGATAGAGGATAGGATATGATAGACTATAGGATATGATAGGGGATAGGATAGGATAGAGGATAGGATAGGATAGAGGATAGGATAGGATAGAGGATAGGATAGGATAGAGGATAGGATAGGATAGAGGACAGGATAGGATAGAGGATAGGATAGGATAGATGATAGGATAGGATAGAGGATAGGATAGGATAGAGGATTGGATAGGATAGAGGATAGCGTAGGATAGAGGATAGGATAGAATAGAGGATAGGATAGGATAGAGGATAGGATAGGATAGAGGATAGGATAGGATAGAGGATAGGATAGGATAGAGGATAGGATAGGATAGAGGATAGGATAGGATAGGATAGAGGATAGGATAGGATAGAGGATAGGATAGGATAGAGGATAGGATAGGATAGAGGATAGGATAGGATAGAGGATAGGATAGGATAGAGGATAGGATAGGATAGAGGATAGGATAGGATAGAGGATAGGATAGGATAGAGGATAGGATAGGATAGAGGATAGGATAGGATAGAGGATAGGATAGGATAGAGGATAGGATAGGATAGAGGATAGGATAGGATAGAGGATAGGATAGGATAGAGGATAGCGTAGGATAGAGGATAGGATAGAGAATTGGATACGATAGAGGATAGAGGATAGGCTAGGATAGAGGATAGGATAGAGAATAGGATAGGATAGGGGATTTGATAGGATAGAGGATAGGATATGATAGACTATAGGATATTATAGGGGATAGGATAGGATAGAGGATAGGATAGGATAGAGGATAGGATAGGATAGAGGATAGGATAGGATAGAGGATAGGATAGGATAGATGATAGGATAGGATGGAGGATTGGATAGGATACAGGATAGGATAGCATAGGGGAATTGATAGGATAGAGGATAGGATAGGATAGAGGATAGGATAGGATAGAGGATAGGATAGGATAGAGGATAGGATAGGATAGAGGATAGGATAGGATAGAGGATAGGATAGGATAGAGGATAGGATAGGATAGAGGATAGGATAGGATAGAGGATAGGATAGGATAGAGGATAGGATAGGATAGAGGATAGGATAGGATAGAGGATAGGATAGGATAGAGGATAGGATAGGATAGAGGATAGGATAGGATAGAGGATAGGATAGGATAGAGGATAGGATAGGATAGAGGATAGGATAGGATAGAGGATAGGATAGGATAGAGGATAGGATAGGATAGAGGATAGGATAGGATAGAGGATAGGATAGGATAGAGGATAGGATAGGATAGAGGATAGGATAGGATAGAGGATAGCGTAGGATAGAGGATAGGATAGAGAATTGGATACGATAGAGGATAGAGGATAGGCTAGGATAGAGGATAGGATAGAGAATAGGATAGGATAGGGGATTTGATAGGATAGAGGATAGGATATGATAGAGGATAGGATAGGATTGATGATAGGATAGAATGGAGGATTGGATAGGATACAGGATAGGATAGCATAGGGGAATTGATAGGATAGAGGATAGGATAGGATAGAGGATAGGATAGGATAGAGGATAGGATAGGATATAGGATAGGATAGGATAGAGGATAGGATAGGATAGAGGATAGGATAGGATAGAGGATAGGATAGGATAGAGGATAGGATAGGATAGAGGATAGGATAGGGCAGAGGATAGGATAGGGGGTTTGATAGGATAGAGGATAGGATAGGATAGAGGATAGGATAGGATAGAGGATAGAATAGGATAGAGGATAGGATAGGATAGAGGATAGGATAGGACAGAGGACATAATAGGGGATTTGATAGGATAGAGGATATTATAGGATAGACGATAGGATACGATAGAGGATAGGATAGGATAGAGGATAGGATAGGATAGGATAGAGGATAGGATAGGATAGAGGATACTATAGGATAGAGGATAGGATAGGATAGATGATAGGATAGGATGGAGGATTGGATAGGATACAGGATAGGATAGCATAGGGGAATTGATAGGATAGAGGATAGGATAGGATAGAGGATAGGATAGGATAGAGGATAGAGTAGGATAGAGGATAGGATAGGATAGAGGATAGGATAGACGGTAGGATAGGATAGAGGATAGGATAGGATAGAGGATAGGATAGGATAGACGATAGGATAGGATAGAGGATAGGATAGGATAGAGGATAGGATAGGATAGACGATAGGATAGGATAGAGGATAGGATAGGATAGAGGATAGGATACGATAGAGGATAGGATAGGATAGAGGATAGGATAGGGGATTTGATAGGATAGAGGATAGGATAGGATAGAAGATAGGATAGGATAGAGGATAGGATAGGATAGAGGATAGGATAGGATAGAGGATAGGATAGGATGGAGGATTGGATAGGATAGAGGATAGAATAGGATAGAGGATAGGATAGGATAGAGGATACGATAGGATAGAGGATAGGATAGGATAGAGGATAGGATAGGGCAGAGGATACGATAGGGGATTTGATAGGATAGAGGATAGGATAGGATAGAGGATAGGATAGGATAGAGGATAGAGTAGGATATAGGATAGGATAGGATAGAGGATAGGATAGACGGTAGGATAGGATAGAGGATAGGATAGGATAGATGATAGGATAGGATAGAAGATAGTATAGGATAGAGGATAGGATAGGATAGAGGATAGGATACGATAGAGGATAGGATAGGATAGAGGATAGGATAGGGGATTTGATAGGATAGAGGATAGGATAGGATAGAAGATAGGATAGGATAGAGGATAGGATAGGATAGAGGATAGGATAGGGGATTTGATAGGATAGAGGATAGGATAGGATAGAAGATAGGATAGGATAGAGGATAGGATAGGATAGAGGATAGGATAGGATAGAGGATAGGATAGGATAGAGGAGAGGATAGGATAGAGGATAGGATAGGATAGAGGATAGGATAGGATAGAAGATAGGATAGGATAGAGGATAGGATAGGATAGAGGATAGGATAGGATAGAGGATAGCGTAGGATAGAGGATAGGATAGGATAGAGGATACGATAGGATAGAGGATAGGATAGGATAGAAGATAGGATAGGATAGAGGATAGGATAGGATAGAGGATAGGATAGGATAGAGGATAGCGTAGGATAGAGGATAGGATAGGATAGAGGATAGGATAGACGGTAGGATAGGATAGAGGATAGGATAGGATAGAGGATAGGATATGATAGAGGATAGGATAGAGGATAGGATAGGATAGAGGATAGGATAGGATAGAGGATAGGATAGGACAGAGGATAGGATAGGGGATTTGATAGGATAGAGGATAGGATAGGATAGAAGATAGGATAGGATAGGGCAGAGGATAGGATAGGGGGTTTGATAGGATAGAGGATAGGATAGGATAGAGGATAGGATAGGATAGAGGATAGAATAGGATAGAGGATAGGATAGGATAGAGGATAGGATAGGACAGAGGACATAATAGGGGATTTGATAGGATAGAGGATATTATAGGATAGACGATAGGATATGATAGAGGATAGGATAGGATAGAGGATAGGATAGGATAGGATAGAGGATAGGATAGGATAGAGGATAGGATAGGATAGAGGATAGGATAGGATAGATGATAGGATAGGATGGAGGATTGGATAGGATACAGGATAGGATAGCATAGGGGAATTGATAGGATAGAGGATAGGATAGGATAGAGGATAGGATAGGATAGAGGATAGAGTAGGATAGAGGATAGGATAGGATAGAGGATAGGATAGACGGTAGGATAGGATAGAGGATAGGATAGGATAGAGGATAGGATACGATAGACGATAGGATAGGATAGAGGATAGGATAGGATAGAGGATAGGATAGGATAGACGATAGGATAGGATAGAGGATAGGATAGGATAGAGGATAGGATACGATAGAGGATAGGATAGGATAGAGGATAGGATAGGGGATTTGATAGGATAGAGGATAGGATAGGATAGAAGATAGGATAGGATAGAGGATAGGATAGGATAGAGGATAGGATAGGATAGAGGATAGGATAGGATGGAGGATTGGATAGGATACAAGATAGGATAGCATAGGGGAATTGATAGGATAGAGGATAGGATAGGATAGACGATAGGATAGGATAGGATAGGATAGAGGACAGGATAGGATAGAGGATAGGATAGGATAGATGATAGGATAGGATAGAGGATAGGATAGGATAGAGGATAGGATAGGATAGAGGATAGGATAGGATAGAGGATAGGATAGGATAGAGGATAGGATAGGATAGAGGATAGGATAGGATAGAGGACAGGATAGGATAGAGGATAGGATAGGATAGATGATAGGATAGGATAGAGGATAGGATAGGATAGAGGATTGGATAGGATAGAGGATAGCGTAGGATAGAGGATAGGATAGAATAGAGGATACGATAGGATAGAGGATAGGATAGGATAGAGGATAGGATAGGACAGAGGATTTGATAGGATAGAGGATAGGATAGGATACAGGAAAGGATAGGATTGAGGATAGGATTGGATACAGGATAGGATAGAATAGAGGATAGGATTGGATACAGGATAGGATAAGATAGAGGATATTATAGGATAGAGGATAGGATATGATAGAGTATACGATATTATAGAGGGTAGGATAGGATGGAGCATAGGATAGGTGATTGGATAGGATAGGATATAGGATAGGATAGGGGATTTGATAGGATAGAGGATATTATAGTATAGAGGATAGGATATCATAGAGTATACGATATTATAGAGGGTAGGATAGGATAGAGCATAGGATAGGGGATTGGATAGGATAGGATATAGGATAGGATAGGGTATTTGATAGGATAGAGGATATTATAGGATAGAGGATAGGATATGATTGAGTATACGATATTATAGATGGTAGGATAGGATAGAGCATAGGATAGGGGATTGGATAGGATAGGATAGAGGATAGGACAGGGGATAGGATAGGATAGAGGATAGGATAGGACAGAGGATAGGATAGACGAGAGGATAGGATAGAGGATAGGATAGGGGATTTGATGGGATAGAGGATAGGATAGGATAGAGGATAGGATAGAGAATAGGATAGAGGATAGGATAGAGAATAGGAACGGATAGATGATATTATAGGATAGAGTGTACGATATTATAGAGGATAGGATAGAGGATAGGATAGGATAGAGGATTGGATACGATAGAGGATAGAGGATAGGCTAGGATAGAGGATAGGATAGAGGATAGGATAGGATAGAGGATAGGATAGGATAGAGGATAGGATAGGATAGAGGATAGAATAGGATAGAGGATAGAATAGGATAGAGAATTGGATAGGATACAGGAAAGGATAGGATAGAGGATAGGATAGGATAGAGGATAGGATAGACGATAGGATAGGATAGAGGATAGGATAGGATAGACGATAGGATAGGATAGGATAGGATAGGGGATTTGATAGGATAGAGGATAGGATAGGATAGAGAATTGGATACGATAGAGGATAGAGGATAGGCTAGGATAGAGGATAGGATAGAGAATAGGATAGGATAGAGGATAGGATACGATATAGGATTGGATATGATAGAGGATAGAGGATAGGATAGGATACAGGAAAGGATAGGATTGAGGATAGGATTAGATAGAGGATAGAACAGGATAGATGATAGGATAGGATAGAGGATAGGATAGAGGATAGGATAGAGGATAGGATAGGATAGAGGATAGGATAGGATAGAGGATAGGATAGGACAGAGGATAGGATAGGGGATTTGATAGGATAGAGGATAGGATAAGATAGAGGATATTATAGGATAGAGGATAGGATATGATAGAGTATACGATATTATAGAGGGTAGGATAGGATGGAGCATAGGATAGGTGATTGGATAGGATAGGATATAGGATAGGATAGGGGATTTGATAGGATAGAGGATATTATAGTATAGAGGATAGGATATCATAGAGTATACGATATTATAGAGGGTAGGATAGGATAGAGCATAGGATAGGGGATTGGATAGGATAGGATATAGGATAGGATAGGGTATTTGATAGGATAGAGGATATTATAGGATAGAGGATAGGATATGATTGAGTATACGATATTATAGATGGTAGGATAGGATAGAGCATAGGATAGGGGATTGGATAGGATAGGATAGAGGATAGGACAGGGGATAGGATAGGATAGAGGATAGGATAGGACAGAGGATAGGATAGACGAGAGGATAGGATAGAGGATAGGATAGGGGATTTGATGGGATAGAGGATAGGATAGGATAGAGGATAGGATAGAGAATAGGATAGAGGATAGGATAGAGAATAGGAACGGATAGATGATATTATAGGATAGAGTGTACGATATTATAGAGGATAGGATAGAGGATAGGATAGGATAGAGGATTGGATACGATAGAGGATAGAGGATAGGCTAGGATAGAGGATAGGATAGAGGATAGGATAGGATAGAGGATAGGATAGGATAGAGGATAGGATAGGATAGAGGATAGAATAGGATAGAGGATAGAATAGGATAGAGAATTGGATAGGATACAGGAAAGGATAGGATAGAGGATAGGATAGGATAGAGGATAGGATAGACGATAGGATAGGATAGAGGATAGGATAGGATAGACGATAGGATAGGATAGGATAGGATAGGGGATTTGATAGGATAGAGGATAGGATAGGATAGAGAATTGGATACGATAGAGGATAGAGGATAGGCTAGGATAGAGGATAGGATAGAGAATAGGATAGGATAGAGGATAGGATACGATATAGGATTGGATATGATAGAGGATAGAGGATAGGATAGGATACAGGAAAGGATAGGATTGAGGATAGGATTAGATAGAGGATAGAACAGGATAGATGATAGGATAGGATAGAGGATAGGATAGAGGATAGGATAGAGGATAGGATAGGATAGAGGATAGGATAGGGGATTTGATAGGGTAGAGGATAGGATAGGATAGAAGATAGGATAGGATAGAGAATAGGATGGGATAGAGGATAGGATAGGATAAAGGATAGGATAGAGGATAGGATAGACGATAGGATAGGATAGAGGATAGGATAGGATAGACGATAGGATAGGATAGGATAGGATAGAGGATAGGATAGGATAGAGGATAGGATAGAGGATAGGATAGGATAGAGAATTGGATACGATAGAGGATAGAGGATAGGCTAGGATAGAGGATAGGATAGAGGATAGGATAGAGGATAGGATAGGATAGAGGATAGGATAGGATAGAGGATAGGATAGGGGATTTGATAGGATAGAGGATAGGATAGGATAGAAGATAGGATAGGATAGAGGATAGGATAGGATAGAGGATAGGATAGGATAGAGGATAGGATAGGACAGAGGATAGGATAGGGGATTTGATAGGATAGAGGATAGGATAGGGGATTTGATAGGATAGAGGATAGGATAGGATAGAGGATAGGATAGGACAGAGGATAGGATAGGGGATTTGATAGGATAGAGGATAGGATAGGATAGAGGATAGGATAGGATAGAGGATAGGATAGGATAGAGGATAGGATAGGATAGAGGATAGGATAGGATAGAGGATAGGATAGGATAGAGGATAGGATAGACGACAGGATAGGATAGAGGATAGGATAGACGATAGGATAGGATAGAGGATAGGATAGGATAGAGTATAGGATAGGATAGAGGATAGGATAGGATAGAGGATAGGATAGGATAGAGGATAGGATAGGATAGAGGATAGGATAGGATAGAGGACAGGATAGGATAGAGGATACGATAGGATAGATGATAGGATAGGATAGAGGATAGGATAGGATAGAGGATTGGATAGGATAGAGGATAGCGTAGGATAGAGGATAGGATAGAATAGAGGATACGATAGGATAGAGGATAGGATAGGATAGAGGATAGGATAGGACAGAGGATTTGATAGGATAGAGGATAGGATAGGATACAGTAAAGGATAGGATTGAGGATAGGATTGGATACAGGATAGGATAGAATAGAGGATAGGATACGGGATTGGATAGGATAGGATAGAGGATAGGATAGGATAAAGGATAGCGTAGGATAGAGGATCGGATAGAATAGAGGATACGATAGGGTAGAGGATGGGATAGGATAGAGGATAGGATAGGACAGAGGATTTGATAGGATAGGGGATAGGATAGGATACAGGAAAGGATAGGATTGAGGATAGGATAGGATACAGGATAGGATAAGATAGAGGACAGGATAGGATAGAGGATAGGATAGGATAGATGATAGGATAGGATAGAGGATAGGATAGGATAGAGGATTGGATAGGATAGAGGATAGCGTAGGATAGAGGATCGGATAGAATAGAGGATACGATAGGATAGAGGATAGGATAGGATAGAGGATAGGATAGGACAGAGGATTTGATAGGATAGAGGATAGGATAGGATACAGGAAAGGATAGGATTGAGGATAGGATAGGATACAGGATAGGATAGAATAGAGGATAGGATACGGGATTGGATAGGATAGGATAGAGGATAGGATAGGATAAAGGACAGGATAGGATAGAGGATTGGATATGATACAGGAAAGGATAGGATTGAGGATAGAGGATAGGATAGGATAGAAGATAGGATAGGATAGAGGATAGGATAGGATAGAGGATAGGATAGGATAGAGGATAGGATAGGATAGAGGATAGGATAGGATAGGGGATAGGATAGGATAGAGGATTAGATAGGACAGAGGATAGGATAGTATAGAGGATAGGATAGGGATTTGATAGGATAGAGGATTGGATAGGATAGAGGACAGGATAGGATAGAGGATTGGATAGGATACAGGAAAGGATAGGATTGATGATAGATGATAGGAAAAGGATAGAGGATAGGATAGGATAGACGATAGGATAGGATAGAGGATAGGATAGGATAGAGGATAGGATAGGATAGAGGAAAGGATAGGATTGATGATAGATGATAGGATAGGATAGAGGATTGGATAGGATACAGGATAGGATAAGATAGAGGATATTATAGGATAGAGGATAGGATATGATAGAGTATACGATATTATAGAGGGTAGGATAGGATAGAGCATAGGATAGGTGATTGGATAGGATAGGACATAGGATAGGATAGGGGATTTGATAGGATAGAGGATATTATAGTATAGAGGATAGGATATGATAGAGTATACGATATTATAGAGGGTAGGATAGGATAGAGCATAGGATAGGGGATTGGATAGGATAGGATATAGGATAGGATAGGGTATTTGATAGGATAGAGGATATTATAGGATAGAGGATAGGATATGATAGAGTATACGATATTATAGTTGGTAGGATAGGATAGAGCATAGGATAGGGGATTGGATAGGATAGGATAGAGGATAGGACAGGGGATAGGATAGGATAGAGGATAGGATAGGACAGAGGATAGGATAGACGAGAGGATAGGATAGAGGATAGGATAGGGGATTTGATGGGATAGAGGATAGGATAGGATAGAGGATAGGATAGAAAATAGGATAGAGGATAGGATAGAGAATAGGAACGGATAGATGATATTATAGGATAGAGTGTACGATATTATAGAGGATAGGATAGAGGATAGGATAGGATAGAGGATTGGATACGATAGAGGATAGAGGATAGGCTAGGATAGAGGATAGGATAGAGGATAGGATAGGATAGAGGATAGGATAGGATAGAGGATAGGATAGGATAGAGGATAGGATAGGATAGAGGATTGGATAGGATACAGGAAAGGATAGGATAGAGGATAGGATAGGATAGAGGATAGGATAGAAGATAGGATAGGATAGAGAATAGGATGGGATAGAGGATAGGATAGGATAAAGGATAGGATAGAGGATAGGATAGACGATAGGATAGGATAGAGGATAGGATAGGATAGACGATAGGATAGGATAGGATAGGATAGGATAGAGGATAGGATAGGATAGAGGATAGGATAGAGGATAGGATAGGATAGAGAATTGGATACGATAGAGGATAGAGGATAGGCTAGGATAGAGGATAGGATAGAGGATAGGATAGAGGATAGGATAGGATAGAGGATAGGATAGGATAGAGGATAGGATAGGGGATTTGATAGGATAGAGGATAGGATAGGATAGAAGATAGGATAGGATAGAGGATAGGATAGGATAGAGGATAGGATAGGATAGAGGATAGGATAGGACAGAGGATAGGATAGGGGATTTGATAGGATAGAGGATAGGATAGGATAGAGGATAGGATAGGATAGAGGATAGGATAGGATTAAGGATAGGATAGACGACAGGATAGGATAGAGGATAGGATAGACGATAGGATAGGATAGAGGATAGGATAGGATAGAGTATAGGATAGGATAGAGGATAGGATAGGATAGAGGATAGGATAGGATAGAGGCTAGGATAGAGGATAGGATAGGATAGAGGATAGGATAGGATAGAGGATAGGATAGGGGATTTGATAGGATAGAGGATAGGATAGGATAGAGGATAGGATAGGATAGAGGATAGGATAGGATAGAGGATAGGATAGGATAGAGGATAGGATAGGATAGAAGATAGGATAGACGATAGGATAGGATAGAGGATAGGATAGGATAGAGGATAGGATAGGATAGAGGATAGGATAGGATAGAGGATAGGATAGGATAGAGGATAGGATAGGATAGAGGATAGGATAGACGATAGGATAGGATAGAGGATAGGATAGGATAGAGGATAGGATAGGGGATTTGATAGGATAGAGGGTAGAATAGGACAGAAGATTGGATAGGATAGAGGATAGGATAGAGGATTGGATAGAGGATAGGATAGGATAGAGGATATTATAGGATAGAGGATATGATAGGATAGAAGATAGGATAGGATAGAAAATAGGATAGGATAGAGGATAGGATAGAGGTTAGGATAGGATAGGATAGAGGATAGGATAGGATAGAGGATAGGATAGGATAGAGGATAGGATAGGATAGAGGATAGGATAGACGATAGGATAGGGTAGAGGATAGGATAGGATAGAGGATAGGATAGGGGATTTGATAGGATAGAGGATAGGATAGGGGATTTGATAGGATAGAGGATAGGATAGGATAGAGGATAGGATAGGACAGAGGATAGGATAGGGGATTTGATAGGATAGAGGATAGGATAGGATAGAGGATAGGATAGGATAGAGGATAGGATAGGATAGAGGATAGGATAGGATAGAGGATAGGATAGGATAGAGGATAGGATAGGATAGAGGATAGGATAGGATAGAGGATAGGATAGGATAGAGGATAGGATAGACGACAGGATAGGATAGAGGATAGGATAGACGATAGGATAGGATAGAGGATAGGATAGGATAGAGTATAGGATAGGATAGAGGATAGGATAGGATAGAGGATAGGATAGGATAGAGGATAGGATAGGATAGAGGATAGGATAGGATAGAGGACAGGATAGGATAGAGGATACGATAGGATAGATGATAGGATAGGATAGAGGATAGGATAGGATAGAGGATTGGATAGGATAGAGGATAGCGTAGGATAGAGGATAGGATAGAATAGAGGATACGATAGGATAGAGGATAGGATAGGATAGAGGATAGGATAGGACAGAGGATTTGATAGGATAGAGGATAGGATAGGATACAGTAAAGGATAGGATTGAGGATAGGATTGGATACAGGATAGGATAGAATAGAGGATAGGATACGGGATTGGATAGGATAGGATAGAGGATAGGATAGGATAAAGGATAGCGTAGGATAGAGGATCGGATAGAATAGAGGATACGATAGGGTAGAGGATAGGATAGGATAGAGGATAGGATAGGACAGAGGATTTGATAGGATAGGGGATAGGATAGGATAGAGGATTGGATAGGATAGAGGATAGCGTAGGATAGAGGATCGGATAGAATAGAGGATACGATAGGATAGAGGATAGGATAGGATAGAGGATAGGATAGGACAGAGGATTTGATAGGATAGAGGATAGGATAGGATACAGGAAAGGATAGGATTGAGGATAGGATAGGATACAGGATAGGATAGAATAGAGGATAGGATACGGGATTGGATAGGATAGGATAGAGGATAGGATAGGATAAAGGACAGGATAGGATAGAGGATTGGATATGATACAGGAAAGGATAGGATTGAGGATAGAGGATAGGATAGGATAGAAGATAGGATAGGATAGAGGATAGGATAGGATAGAGGATAGGATAGGATAGAGGATAGGATAGGATAGAGGATAGGATAGGATAGGGGATAGGATAGGATAGAGGATTAGATAGGACAGAGGATAGGATAGTATAGAGGATAGGATAGGGATTTGATAGGATAGAGGATTGGATAGGATAGAGGACAGGATAGGATAGAGGATTGGATAGGATACAGGAAAGGATAGGATTGATGATAGATGATAGGAAAAGGATAGAGGATAGGATAGGATAGACGATAGGATAGGATAGAGGATAGGATAGGATAGAGGATAGGATAGGATAGAGGAAAGGATAGGTATTGATGATAGATGATAGGATAGGATAGAGGATTGGATAGGATACAGGATAGGATAAGATAGAGGATATTATAGGATAGAGGATAGGATATGATAGAGTATACGATATTATAGAGGGTAGGATAGGATAGAGCATAGGATAGGTGATTGGATAGGATAGGACATAGGATAGGATAGGGGATTTGATAGGATAGAGGATATTATAGTATAGAGGATAGGATATGATAGAGTATACGATATTATAGAGGGTAGGATAGGATAGAGCATAGGATAGGGGATTGGATAGGATAGGATATAGGATAGGATAGGGTATTTGATAGGATAGAGGATATTATAGGATAGAGGATAGGATATGATAGAGTATACGATATTATAGTTGGTAGGATAGGATAGAGCATAGGATAGGGGATTGGATAGGATAGGATAGAGGATAGGACAGGGGATAGGATAGGATAGAGGATAGGATAGGACAGAGGATAGGATAGACGAGAGGATAGGATAGAGGATAGGATAGGGGATTTGATGGGATAGAGGATAGGATAGGATAGAGGATAGGATAGAAAATAGGATAGAGGATAGGATAGAGAATAGGAACGGATAGATGATATTATAGGATAGAGTGTACGATATTATAGAGGATAGGATAGAGGATAGGATAGGATAGAGGATTGGATACGATAGAGGATAGAGGATAGGCTAGGATAGAGGATAGGATAGAGGATAGGATAGGATAGAGGATAGGATAGGATAGAGGATAGGATAGGATAGAGGATTGGATAGGATACAGGAAAGGATAGGATAGAGGATAGGATAGGATAGAGGATAGGATAGACGATAGGATAGGATAGAGGATAGGATAGGATAGAGGATAGGATAGGATAGAGGATAGGATAGGATAGAGGATAGGATAGGATAGAGGATAGGATAGGATAGAGGATAGGATAGGATAGAGGATAGGATAGGATAGAGGATAGGATAGGATAGAGGATAGGATAGGATAGAGGATAGGATAGGATAGAGGATAGGATAGGATAGAGGATAGGATAGGATAGAGGATAGGATAGGATAGAGGATAGCGTAGGATAGAGGATAGGATAGGATAGAGGATACGATAGGATAGAGGATAGGATAGGATAGAGGATAGGATAGGGCAGAGGATACGATAGGGGATTTGATAGGATAGAGGATAGGATAGGATAGAGGATAGGATAGGATAGAGGATAGAGTAGGATAGAGGATAGGATAGGATAGAGGATAGGATAGAGGATATTATAGGATAGAGGATAGGATATGATAGAGTATACGATATTATAGAGGGTAGGATAGGATAGAGCATAGGATAGGGGATTGGATAGGATAGGATATAGGATAGGATAGGGTATTTGATAGGATAGAGGATATTATAGGATAGAGGATAGGATATGATAGAGTATACGATATTATAGATGGTAGGATAGGATAGAGCATAGGATAGGGGATTGGATAGGATAGGATAGAGGATAGGACAGGGGATAGGATAGGATAGAGGATAGGATAGGACAGAGGATAGGATAGACGAGAGGATAGGATAGAGGATAGGATAGGGGATTTGATGGGATAGAGGATAGGATAGGATAGAGGATAGGATAGAGAATAGGATAGAGGATAGGATAGAGAATAGGAACGGATAGATGATATTATAGGATAGAGTGTACGATATTATAGAGGATAGGATAGAGGATAGGATAGGATAGAGGATTGGATACGATAGAGGATAGAGGATAGGCTAGGATAGAGGATAGGATAGAGGATAGGATAGGATAGAGGACAGGATAGGATAGAGGATAGGATAGGATAGAGGATTGGATAGGATACAGGAAAGGATAGGATAGAGGATGGGATAGGATAGAGGATAGGATAGACGATAGGATAGGATAGAGGATAGGATAGGATAGAGGATAGGATAGGATAGAGGTTAGGATAGAGGATAGGATACGATATAGGATTGGATACGATAGAGGATAGAGGATAGGATAGGATACAGGAAAGGATAGGATTGAGGATAGGATTAGATAGAGGATAGAACAGGATAGATGATAGGATAGGATAGAGGATAGGATAGAGGATAGGATAGAGGATAGGATAGGATAGAGGATAGGATAGGATAGAGGATAGGATAGGGGATTTGATAGGATAGAGGATAGGATAGGATAGAGGATAGGATAGGATAGAGGATAGAATAGGATAGAGGATAGGATAGGATAGAGGATAGGATAGGACAGAGGATAGGATTGTGGATTTGATAGGATAGACGATAGGATATGATAGAGGATAGGATAGGATAGAGGATAGGATAGGATAGAGGATAGGATAGGATAGAGGATAGGATAGGATAGAGGATAGGATAGGATAGAGGATAGCGTAGGATAGAGGATAGGATAGGATAGAGGATACGATAGGATAGAGGATAGGATAGGATAGAGGATAGGATAGGGCAGAGGATACGATAGGGGATTTGATAGGATAGAGGATAGGATAGGATAGAGGATAGGATAGGATAGAGGATAGAGTAGGATAGAGGATAGGATAGGATAGAGGATAGGATAGACGGTAGGATAGGATAGAGGATAGGATAGGATAGAGGATAGGATAGGATAGAGGATAGGATAGGATAGAGGATAGGATAGGATAGAGGATAGGATAGGATAGAGGATAGGATAGGATAGAGGATAGGATACGATAGAGGATAGGATAGGATAGAGGATAGGATAGGGGATTTGATAGGATAGAGGATAGGATAGGATAGAAGATAGGATAGGATAGAGGATAGGATATTATAGAGGATAGGATAGGATAGAGGATAGGATAGGATAGCGGATAGGATAGGATAGCGGATAGGATAGGATAGAGGATAGCATAGGGCAGAGGATAAGATAGGGGATTTGATAGGATAGAGGATAGGATAGGATAGAGGATAGGATAGGATAGAGGATAGAATAGGATAGAGGATAGGATAGGACAGAGGGTAGGATAGAGGATAGTTTAGAGGATATTATAGGATAGAGGATAGGATAGGATAGAAGGTAGGATAGGATAGAGGATAGGATAGGATAGAGGATAGGATAGGATAGAGGATAGCGTAGGATAGAGGATGTGATAGGATAGAGGATACGATAGGATAGAGGATAGGATAGGATAGAAGATAGGATAGGATAGAGGATAGGATAGGATAGAGGATAGGATAGGATAGAGGATAGCGTAGGATAGAGGATAGGATAGGATAGAGGATAGGATAGACGGTAGGATAGGATAGAGGATAGGATAGGATAGAGGATAGGATAGGATAGAGGATAGGATAGAGGATAGGATAGAGGATATAATAGGATAGAGGATAGGATAGGATAGAGGATAGGATAGGATAGCGGATAGGATAGGATAGAGGATAGGATAGGGCAGAGGATAGGATAGGGGGTTTGATAGGATAGAGGATAGGATAGGATAGAGGATAGGATAGGATAGAGGATAGGATCGAGGATAGGATAGGATAGAGGACAGGATAGGATAGAGGATAGGATAGGATAGAGGATAGGATAGGATAGAGGTTAGGATAGATGATAGGATACGATATAGGATTGGATACGATAGAGGATAGAGGATAGGATAGGATACAGGAAAGGATAGGATTGAGGATAGGATTAGATAGAGGATAGAACAGGATAGATGATAGGATAGGATAGAGGATAGGATAGAGGATAGGATAGGATAGAGGATAGGATAGGGGATTTGATAGGATAGAGGATAGGATAGGATAGAATATAGGATAGGATAGAGAATAGGATGGGATAGAGGATAGGATAGGATAAAGGATAGGATAGAGGATAGGATAGACGATAGGATAGGATAGAGGATAGGATAGGATAGACGATAGGATAGGATAGGATAGCATAGGGGATTTGATAGGATAGAGGATAGGATAGGATAGAGAATTGGATACGATAGATGATAGAGGATAGGCTAGGATAGAGGATAGGATAGAGAATAGGATAGGATAGAGGATAGGATAGGATAGAGGATAGGATAGGATAGAGGACACGATAGGATAGAGGATAGGATAGAGGATATAATAGGATAGAGGATAGGATAGGATAGAGGATAGGATAGGATAGCGGATAGGATAGGATAGAGGATAGGATAGGGCAGAGGATAGGATAGGGGGTTTGATAGGATAGAGGATAGGATAGGATAGAGGATAGGATAGGATAGAGGATAGGATAGAGGATAGGATAGAGGATAGGATAGGATAGAGGACAGGATAGGATAGAGGATAGGATAGGATAGAGGATTGGATAGGATACAGGAAAGGATACAATAGAGGATAGGATAGGATAGAGGATAGGATAGACGATAGGATAGGATAGAGGATAGGATAGGATAGAGGTTAGGATAGAGGATAGGATACGATATAGGATTGGATACGATATAGGATAGAGGATAGGATAGGATACAGGAAAGGATAGGATTGAGGATAGGATTAGATAGAGGATAGAACAGGATAGATGATAGGATAGGATAGAGGATAGGATAGAGGATATGATAGGATAGAGGAGAGGATAGGGGATTTGATAGGATAGAGGATAGGATAGGATAGAAGATAGGATAGGATAGAGAATAGGATGGGATAGAGGATAGGATAGGATAAAGGATAGGATAGAGGATAGGATAGACGATAGGATAGGATAGAGGATAGGATAGGATAGACGATAGGATAGGATAGGATAGGATAGGGGATTTGATAGGATAGAGGATAGGATAGGATAGAGAATTGGATACGATAGAGGATAGAGGATAGGCTAGGATAGAGGATAGGATAGAGAATAGGATAGGATAGGGGATTTGATAGGATAGAGGATAGGATATGATAGACTATAGGATATGATAGGGGATAGGATAGGATAGAGGATAGGATAGGATAGAGGATAGGATAGGATAGAGGATAGGATAGGATAGAGGATCGGATAGGATAGATGATAGGATAGGATGGAGGATTGGATAGGATACAGGATAGGATAGCATAGGGGAATTGATAGGATAGAGGATAGGATAGGATAGAGGATAGGATAGGATAGAGGATAGGATAGGATAGAGGATAGGATAGGATAGAGGATAGGATAGGATAGAGGATAGGATAGGATAGAGGATAGGATAGGATAGAGGATAGGATAGGATAGAGGATAGGATAGGATAGAGGATAGGATAGGATAGAGGATAGGATAGGATAGAGGATAGGATAGGATAGAGGATAGGATAGGATAGAGGATAGGATAGGATAGAGGTTAGGATAGAGGATAGGATAGGATAGAGGACAGGATAGGATAGAGGATAGGATAGGATAGAGGATTGGATAGGATACAGGAAAGGATACAATAGAGGATAGGATAGGATAGAGGATAGGATAGACGATAGGATAGGATAGAGGATAGGATAGGATAGAGGTTAGGATAGAGGATAGGATACGATATAGGATTGGATACGATAGAGGATAGAGGAGAGGATAGGGGATTTGATAGGATAGAGGATAGGATAGGATAGAAGATAGGATAGGATAGAGAATAGGATGGGATAGAGGATAGGATAGGATAAAGGATAGGATAGAGGATAGGATAGACGATAGGATAGGATAGAGGATAGGATAGGATAGACGATAGGATAGGATAGGATAGGATAGGGGATTTGATAGGATAGAGGATAGAATAGGATAGAGAATTGGATACGATAGAGGATAGAGGATAGGCTAGGATAGAGGATAGGATAGAGAATAGGATAGGATAGGGGATTTGATAGGATAGAGGATAGGATATGATAGACTATAGGATATGATAGGGGATAGGATAGGATAGAGGATAGGATAGGATAGAGGATAGGATAGGATAGAGAATAGGATAGGATAGAGGATAGGATAGGATAGATGATAGGATAGGATGGAGGATTGGATAGGATACAGGATAGGATAGCATAGGGGAAGTGATAGGATAGAGGATAGGATAGGATAGAGGATAGGATAGGATAGAGGATAGGATAGGATAGAGGATAGGATAGGATAGAGGATAGGATAGGATAGAGGATAGGATAGGATAGAGGATAGGATAGGATAGAGGATAGGATAGGATAGAGGATAGGATAGGATAGAGGATAGGATAGGATAGAGGATAGGATAGGATAGAGGATAGGATAGGATAGAGGATAGGATAGGATAGAGGATAGGATAGGATAGAGGATAGGATAGGATAGAGGATAGGATAGGATAGAGGATAGGATAGGATAGAGGATAGGATAGGATAGAGGATAGGATAGGATAGAGGATAGGATAGGATAGAGGATAGGATAGGATAGAGGATAGGATAGGATAGAGGATAGGATAGGATAGAGGATAGGATAGGATAGAGGATAGGATAGGATAGAGGATAGGATAGGATAGAGGATAGGATAGGATAGAGGATAGGATAGGATAGAGGATAGGATAGGATAGAGGATAGGATAGGATAGAGGATAGGATAGTATAGAGGATAGGATAGGATAGAGGATAGCGTAGGATAGAGGATAGGATAGAGAATTGGATACGATAGAGGATAGAGGATAGGCTAGGATAGAGGATAGGATAGAGAATAGGATAGGATAGGGGATTTGATAGGATAGAGGATAGGATATGATAGACTATAGGATATTATAGGGGATAGGATAGGATAGAGGATAGGATAGGATAGAGGATAGGATAGGATAGAGGATAGGATAGGATAGAGGATAGGATAGGATAGAGGATAGGATAGGATAGATGATAGGATAGGATGGAGGATTGGATAGGATACAGGATAGGATAGCATAGGGGAATTGATAGGATAGAGGATAGGATAGGATAGAGGATAGGATAGGATAGAGGATAGGATAGGATAGAGGATAGGATAGGATAGAGGATAGGATAGGATAGAGGATAGGATAGGATAGAGGATAGGATAGGATAGAGGATAGGATAGGATAGAGGATAGGATAGGATAGAGGATAGGATAGGATAGAGGATAGGATAGGATAGAGGATAGGATAGGATAGAGGATAGGATAGGATAGAGGATAGGATAGGATAGAGGATAGGATAGGATAGAGGATAGGATAGGATAGAGGATAGGATAGGATAGAGGATAGGATAGGATAGAGGATAGGATAGGATAGAGGATAGGATAGGATAGAGGATAGGATAGGATAGAGGATAGGATAGGATAGAGGATAGGATAGGATAGAGGATAGGATAGGATAGAGGATAGGATAGGATAGAGGATAGGATAGGATAGAGGATAGGATAGGATAGAGGATAGGATAGGATAGAGGATAGGATAGGATAGAGGATAGGATAGGATAGAGGATAGGATAGGATAGAGGATAGGATAGGATAGAGGATAGGATAGGATAGAGGATAGGATAGGATAGAGGATAGGATAGGATAGAGGATAGGATAGGATAGAGGATAGGATAGGATAGAGGATAGGATAGGATAGAGGATAGGATAGGATAGAGGATAGGATAGGATAGAGGATAGGATAGGATAGAGGATAGGATAGGATAGAGGATAGGATAGGATAGAGGATAGGATAGGATAGAGGAAAGGATAGGGGATTGGATAGGATAGGATATAGGATAGGATAGGGTATTTGATAGGATAGAGGATATTATAGGATAGAGGATAGGATATGATAGAGGATTGGATACGATAGAGGATAGAGGATAGGCTAGGATAGAGGATAGGATAGAGGATAGGATAGGATAGAGGACAGGATAGGATAGAGGATAGGATAGGATAGAGGATTGGATCGGATACAGGAAAGGATAGGATAGAGGATAGGATAGGATAGAGGATAGGATAGACGATAGGATAGGATAGAGGATAGGATAGGATAGAGGATAGGATAGGATAGAGGTTAGGATAGAGGATAGGATACGATATAGGATTGGATACGATAGAGGATAGAGGATAGGATAGGATACAGGAAAGGATAGGATTGAGGATAGGATTAGATAGATGATAGAACAGGATAGATGATAGGATAGGATAGAGGATAGGATAGAGGATAGGATAGAGGATAGGATAGGATAGAGGATAGGATAGGGGATTTGATAGGATAGAGGATAGGATAGGATAGAAGATAGGATAGGATAGGGCAGAGGATAGGATAGGGGGTTTGATAGGATAGAGGATAGGATAGGATAGAGGATAGGATAGGATAGAGGATAGAATAGGATAGAGGATAGGATAGGATAGAGGATAGGATAGGACAGAGGACATAATGGGGGATTTGATAGGATAGAGGATAGGATAGGATAGACGATAGGATATGATAGAGGATAGGATAGGATAGAGGATAGGATAGGATAGAGGATAGGATAGGATAGAGGATAGGATAGGATAGAGGATAGGATAGGATAGAGGATAGGATAGGATAGATGATAGGATAGGATGGAGGATAGGATAGGATAGAGGATAGGATAGACGGTAGGATAGGATAGAGGATAGGATAGGATAGAGGATAGGATAGGATAGACGATAGGATAGGATAGAGGATAGGATAGGATAGAGGATAGGATAGGATAGACGATAGGATAGGATAGAGGATAGGATAGGATAGAGGATAGGATAGGATAGAGGATAGGATAGGATAGATGATAGGATAGGATGGAGGATAGGATAGGATAGAGGATAGGATAGACGGTAGGATAGGATAGAGGATAGGATAGGATAGAGGATAGGATAGGATAGACGATAGGATAGGATAGAGGATAGGATAGGATAGAGGATAGGATAGGATAGACGATAGGATAGGATAGAGGATAGGATAGGATAGAGGATAGGATACGATAGAGGATAGGATAGGATAGAGGATAGGATAGGGGATTTGATAGGATAGAGGATAGGATAGGATAGAAGATAGGATAGGATAGAGGATAGGATAGGATAGAGGATAGGATAGGATAGAGGATAGGATAGGATGGAGGATTGGATAGGATACAGGATAGGATAGCATAGGGGAATTGATAGGATAGAGGATAGGATAGGATAGAGGATAGGATAGGATAGAGGATAGGATAGGATAGAGGATAGGATAGGATAGAGGATAGCGTAGGATAGAGGATAGGATAGGATAGAGGATACGATAGGATAGAGGATAGGATAGGATAGAGGATAGGATAGGATAGAGGATAGAGTAGGATATAGGATAGGATAGGATAGAGGATAGGATAGACGGTAGGATAGGATAGAGGATAGGATAGGATAGATGATAGGATAGGATAGAAGATAGTATAGGATAGAGGATAGGATAGGATAGAGGATAGGATACGATAGAGGATAGGATAGGATAGAGGATAGGATAGGGGATTTGATAGGATAGAGGATAGGATAGGATAGAAGATAGGATAGGATAGAGGATAGGATAGGATAGAGGATAGGATAGGATAGTGGATAGGATAGGATAGAGGAGAGGATAGGATAGAGGATAGGATAGGATAGAGGATAGGATAGGATAGAAGATAGGATAGGATAGAGGATAGGATAGGATAGAGGATAGGATAGGATAGAGGATAGCGTAGGATAGAGGATAGGATAGGATAGAGGATACGATAGGATAGAGGATAGGATCTAATCTTTAAATACTTATAGAGAGAACATCGTTCATTTCCCTTTTATTATTATTATTCTTGGGCAATATACAAATGGTTCAACATTCGTTGCAATGGATTGAGGAAAACCCAAAAAAAACTCAATCAAACCATTATTATCGTTTAACAATTTCTTATCACTCGGGCTCCTCCAGTCCGATCTGCTTGCGCATATAATTGAACTTCACTGTTGGTATTGGTTTTGTGAAAATATCCCCTAGTTGTTCACCTGTAGGTATATATTTTAGTATTATTTCCTTTTGTTCAATCTTTTCTCGTGAAAAATGATACTTAACGTCGATGTGTTTCGATCGCTTATGATCTGTTGGATTATTTCCTATTGCTATACAACCGTTATTGTCCTCGAAAATAGTAATTGGTTCCTTTATGTCTATTTTTATACTCGACAACAAAGATTTTATCCAACTAGCTTCTTTAATCCCTTCATATAACGCCATATACTCAGCTTCAGTTGAGGAAGTTGCAACTGAGTTTTGTTTCCTTGTATTCCAACAGATCGTATTCGTTTCAAACATTTTAAAAATATATCCAGTCGTAGTCTTCCTGTCGATTTCATTACCTGCCCAATCAGAGTCTACATAACCAGTCAATATAGTTTTGAAATCATTTCTTTTATAAATTAAACGGTATCTTAACGATCCTTTCACATATCTTAAGACCCTTTTTAGATTCTGCCAGAGTTCCTTATTATTTTTATTTTGATATCTGCTGAGCAAGTTCACAGCGAAACATAAATCAGGTCGCGTGCATAGCATAGCATACATTAAGCAGCCAATAAGGTTCCTACATGGTACATCAAAATATTCATCCGAATCTAAGGCTGTGTAGTCTAATTTTGCAGGCAATGGAGTACTTACACTATTACACTCACTCATTTTGTACTTTTGCAAAACATTCTGTAAATAGACGCTTTGATCTAGAGTGATTATATCGTCTTTTCTTTCAACGTTTATTCCTAGGAATAATCTCATTTCGTTCATATCTGTCATTGAAAACTTTCTTTTTAAATAATCTTTAAAGTTTTTTAATGTGCTTCTATCGTATGTAACTATTAAGAGATCGTCAACTTACAAAATGACATATATATTTTTACAAATATGATTCCTATCGAGGATATATAAACAGCGATCTACAGAAGAGTTTTGAAAGCCATGGTTTTTGAGAGTGACTTCAAAAAGTTGAAACCAGCATCTGGCCGATTGTTTTAAGCCATATAATGCTTTATTCAACCTGCATACTTGATTTTCTTGCGCTTGAATACCTTCTGGTGCACGCATATAAATCTCCTCTTTCAGTAGACCATTCAAAAAGGCTGTCTTAACGTCCATTTGGTGAATTAATAAATTATACTGATTTGCAAAGGCCAAAAGCATTCGAAAAGTTGCAATGCGAGCTACAGGCGCAAAGGTCTCATTATAGTCTAATAAATATTGTTGACTAAAACCTCTTGCAACCAATCTCGCTTTAAATTTGCATGGATTTCCGTTTTCATCCATTTTAATGCTAAAAACCCATTTGCAATCAACTATATTTTTATTATTTGGACGGGGAACTAGGTTCGACGTATTGTTATATATTAGGGAGTCGATTTCATCTTTTATCGCTTTCTCCCACTGAATCTTATCATCACGGTCTTTTATCTCACTATACGCTTTGGGAACTTCACAATTTGTTGCGAGTGCATAAGCATGATAATCATGCTCCTCATTATAATTTATATGAGGTTTGACTTTAATTCTTGCACTTCTTCGCGAACCACTTTCATTAGAGTCAATTTGAGCATTAGTGTTTTCGATATTCCTTTTATCAGACACTATTGTTTCGCTCCTTTGACTTTTGCTGATTTCTTTTTCTTCATCAGCTTCTTGTGATTTTATTGCTACGATACTTTCTTCTTCAAAGTTATTTGTGTGTACAAAAGGTCTTGAATTTTTAAAATTAATCTCATCAAAAATGACATCACGGGCTATCATGAATTTTCCTGTATTCGCGTTTAATATTTTATACCCGTTTTTCTCATAGCCTATAAATATCCCTTTAAACGATTTCTTATCAAATTTACTTTCTCTATTTTTGTCGTGCACGTAGACGGTGCTACCAAAAATTCTTAAACGATTTAATTTTGGTTTCCTATTATGCCATAGTTCAAAAGGAGTTTTATTCTCCGCGATGGCTTTACTTGGAGAAATATTAATTAAGTGGGCTGCTGTTAATATTGCCTCTCCCCATAGCTCTTTGTATAAAACAGCACCATGAATCATGGCGCGAGCTTTTTCTAATAGAGTTCTGTTCATTCGTTCTGCTATGGGATTTTGCTGAGGCGTATACGGAACTGTCAATTGATATTGAATACCCTTTTGCACACAAAAAGCTTTGAATTCATTTGATAAGTATTCTGTCCCATTATCGCAATTCAAATTTGCGATTTGTAAACTGAAGTGTGATTCAGATTTGGCTACAAAGTCTTGAAAAACTTTGAACACTTCAGATTTAAACGCGATGAGATAAACGACCGTGTAATGTGTAAATTCGTCAATGAATGTAACAAAATAACTTTTTTCGTCGATTGTTTTTGGTTTAATTGGTCCGCATACATCAGAGTGGACAGTAAACAGAGGTCTAGTTATGTGACTCCTGTCCCTTCCTTTTGAGAAAGGCAGACGCGCTTGTTTTCCGTACACACAAGCTTCACATAAATCCTGTGTAGGATTAATTCTGTCTATTAATTTCTTACCAACGATTAAATCATTCTGTTTCATTTTAACGAATTTAGAACTCTCAATATGACCCAAACGTTCATGCCACAATTTGTATGTGTTTGGTACTACGATATTATTTGCATATGTTTTATCACACATAGTTTTATCAATAGTAAATGTTACACATATTAAATTTTGTGCTGACTTACCAGTGAGTATGGTCTTACCACCTTTCGTTACTGTAACTTTGCCAGTTTCGCTAAAAATGACTCTCATTCCGGCTTCCTGGATTCGGCGAACGGAAAGTAGGTTGTTTGGGACATCGGGTACGTATAATACATTCTCCAGAACTCCGGTAACTCCTAGATTTGTCGTTATTTTAATCGAACCAATCTTCGTTGCCGTGATAACTTCTCCTTTCTTTGCAATTGACACATGAATGGGCTTCTTCAATGTTGATAAAGTCACGAAAAAATCCATTTCATTAACCAAGTGATCTGTAGCACCTGAGTCCAATATAAAATCTATTTCAGCAGAATCATTTGATCTTTTATTATTTTTTATTTGAACTCCTGTCATAAACGCGAAGCTTTCACGCTCTCCTTGCACTTGAACGGTTTGAATTGTTCGCGGCCGCTCTTCAGCCGTAGAATTCCTTTTGTAATAGTAGCAGTCTTTCTTTTCGTGGTTTCTTCTGCCACAATAATCACATTTTTTATAATAGTTTTTGTTAAATCCTTTATTTTTAAAAGAACTTTATCCTCTCATTATCCCTTTTTGTTTCTATATGCAATACTTTTGCACTTGTTTCACTTTTCTCGTTTCGTAGTTTCACTTCATAATCTAGCAATTTAATTTTCACAAATGCGAGGCTTAGATTTTCGTCTGATTGGGTTTGGATTGCGGTGACGAGTGGATCGTATGAATTTGGTAACGTTAATAACAATCTGGCTACTTTACTCATCTCGGACAGTGTTTCTCCCGCAGAGTGTAGTTCCACTATCATTTCGTCGAAAAGTATGAAATGTTTTGAAAGTGGTATATCTTCCTTAAATTTAAAACACAATAACTTCTTCTCGACAGCAAGTTGAGTTGCGAGGCTTTTTCTTTGGTATATCGCATCCAATTTGTTAATTATATCCCTAGCCGTATCTGTCTCCGTTGCGAAACATAACATTGAATCTGTTAAGTATTCAATAATTATTCCCGTAGCAATTCTCTCGCATCGCATCCAATCTTTTCCCGGGGTTTCTGGGCGATCCAAGTCCAAAACTTTCAGTGCATCCTCTTCTGCTATTAATGCCCGAATTCCGTGTTTCCAGACGCTATACTTTTCCCCATCGAAGGGGTTGATGTTTCGCTTTGTCTTCTTCGTGTCTGCACTCATTTTCACAGTATCACACGTCTCTTTCCCGTTCACTTTAAAACTTAAAATAACTTTAAAATTAGTTCAAATTAGTTTAAAGTAACTTTAAAATTACTTTAACTATGTGCCTGGGCCCATAACCTGTTGGTTTTGGGAAGCAAGGTATTTACTTATTTAGAAAGAATAAAAAAAAACACAGATATGATCATGAACGATATTTGATCGATGTTTCCTCTACTAAGGCTAGGCTTTTACTGAACGACTTCGGCAGCTCGTCGATACGTTGGAGAAAAATAAAACATCTGAATGGGACACGTCGGCGGACCAAAAAGAAGCGCGGCTCTGTCTTTGATTCGATACCTAAAGACACCGCGAGATACAATGTAACGAGATACATATACAACAGTTAATGGAACCGTATTATAGATATAATTTCTGTACAAATATCTATAATAGAGGATAGGAAAGGATAGAAGATAGGATAGGATAGAGGATAGGATAGGATAGAGGATAGGATAGGATAGAGGATAGGATAGGATAGAGGACAGGATAGGATAGAGGATAGGATAGGATAGATGATAGGATAGGATAGAGGATAGGATAGGATAGAGGATAGGATAGGATAGAGGATAGGATAGGATAGAGGATAGGATAGGATAGAGGATAGGATAGGATAGAGGATAGGATAGGATAGAGGATAGGATAGGATAGAGGACAGGATAGGATAGAGGATAGGATAGGATAGATGATAGGATAGGATAGAGGATAGGATAGGATAGAGGATTGGATAGGATAGAGGATAGCGTAGGATAGAGGATAGGATAGAATAGAGGATACGATAGGATAGAGGATAGGATAGGATAGAGGATAGGATAGGACAGAGGATTTGATAGGATAGAGGATAGGATAGGATACAGGAAAGGATAGGATTGAGGATAGGATTGGATACAGGATAGGATAGAATAGAGGATAGGATTGGATACAGGATAGGATAAGATAGAGGATATTATAGGATAGAGGATAGGATATGATAGAGTATACGATATTATAGAGGGTAGGATAGGATGGAGCATAGGATAGGTGATTGGATAGGATAGGATATAGGATAGGATAGGGGATTTGATAGGATAGAGGATATTATAGTATAGAGGATAGGATATCATAGAGTATACGATATTATAGAGGGTAGGATAGGATAGAGCATAGGATAGGGGATTGGATAGGATAGGATATAGGATAGGATAGGGTATTTGATAGGATAGAGGATATTATAGGATAGAGGATAGGATATGATTGAGTATACGATATTATAGATGGTAGGATAGGATAGAGCATAGGATAGGGGATTGGATAGGATAGGATAGAGGATAGGACAGGGGATAGGATAGGATAGAGGATAGGATAGGACAGAGGATAGGATAGACGAGAGGATAGGATAGAGGATAGGATAGGGGATTTGATGGGATAGAGGATAGGATAGGATAGAGGATAGGATAGAGAATAGGATAGAGGATAGGATAGAGAATAGGAACGGATAGATGATATTATAGGATAGAGTGTACGATATTATAGAGGATAGGATAGAGGATAGGATAGGATAGAGGATTGGATACGATAGAGGATAGAGGATAGGCTAGGATAGAGGATAGGATAGAGGATAGGATAGGATAGAGGATAGGATAGGATAGAGGATAGGATAGGATAGAGGATAGAATAGGATAGAGGATAGAATAGGATAGAGAATTGGATAGGATACAGGAAAGGATAGGATAGAGGATAGGATAGGATAGAGGATAGGATAGACGATAGGATAGGATAGAGGATAGGATAGGATAGACGATAGGATAGGATAGGATAGGGGATTTGATAGGATAGAGGATAGGATAGGATAGAGAATTGGATACGATAGAGGATAGAGGATAGGCTAGGATAGAGGATAGGATAGAGAATAGGATAGGATAGAGGATAGGATACGATATAGGATTGGATGTGATAGAGGATAGAGGATAGGATAGGATACAGGAAAGGATAGGATTGAGGATAGGATTAGATAGAGGATAGAACAGGATAGATGATAGGATAGGATAGAGGATAGGATAGAGGATAGGATAGAGGATAGGATAGGATAGAGGATAGGATAGGGGATTTGATAGGGTAGAGGATAGGATAGGATAGAAGATAGGATAGGATAGAGAATAGGATGGGATAGAGGATAGGATAGGATAAAGGATAGGATAGAGGATAGGATAGACGATAGGATAGGATAGAGGATAGGATAGGATAGACGATAGGATAGGATAGGATAGGATAGAGGATAGGATAGGATAGAGGATAGGATAGAGGATAGGATAGGATAGAGAATTGGATACGATAGAGGATAGAGGATAGGCTAGGATAGAGGATAGGATAGAGGATAGGATAGAGGATAGGATAGGATAGAGGATAGGATAGGATAGAGGATAGGATAGAGGATAGGATAGAGGATAGGATAGGATAGAGGATAGGATAGGATAGAGGATAGGATAGGATAGAGGATAGGATAGGGGATTTGATAGGATAGAGGATAGGATAGGATAGAAGATAGGATAGGATAGAGGATAGGATAGGATAGAGGATAGGATAGGATAGAGGATAGGATAGGACAGAGGATAGGATAGGGGATTTGATAGGATAGAGGATAGGATAGGATAGAGGATAGGATAGGATAGAGGATAGGATAGGATTAAGGATAGGATAGACGACAGGATAGGATAGAGGATAGGATAGACGATAGGATAGGATAGAGGATAGGATAGGATAGAGTATAGGATAGGATAGAGGATAGGATAGGATAGAGGATAGGATAGGATAGAGGCTAGGATAGAGGATAGGATAGGATAGAGGATAGGATAGGATAGAGGATAGGATAGGGGATTTGATAGGATAGAGGATAGGATAGGATAGAAGATAGGATAGGATAGAGGATAGGATAGGATAGAGGATAGGATAGGAAAGAGGATAGGATAGGATAGAGGATAGGATAGGATAGAAGATAGGATAGACGATAGGATAGGATAGAGGATAGGATAGGATAGAGGATAGGATAGGATAGAGGATAGGATAGGATAGAGGATAGGATAGGATAGAGGATAGGATAGGATAGAGGATAGGATAGACGATAGGATAGGATAGAGGATAGGATAGGATAGAGGATAGGATAGGGGAGTTGATAGGATAGAGGGTAGAATAGGACAGAAGATAGGATAGGATAGAGTGATAGGATAGAGGATTGGATAGAGGATAGGATAGGATAGAGGATATTATAGGATAGAGGATATGATAGGATAGAAGATAGGATAGGATAGAGGATTGGATAGGATACAGGAAAGGATAGGATTGAGGATAGATGATAGGATATGATAGAGGATAGGATAGGATAGAGGATAGGATAGGAAAGAGGATAGGATAGGATAGAGGATAGGATAGGATAGAAGATAGGATAGACGATAGGATAGTATAGAGGATAGGATAGGATAGAGGATAGGATAGGATAGAGGATAGGATAGGATAGAGGATAGGATAGGATAGAGGATAGGATAGGATAGAGGATAGGATAGACGATAGGATAGGATAGAGGATAGGATAGGATACAGGAAAGGATAGGATTGAGGATAGGATTAGATAGAGGATAGAACAGGATAGATGATAGGATAGGATAGAGGATAGGATAGAGGATAGGATAGAGGATAGGATAGGATAGAGGATAGGATAGGGGATTTGATAGGGTAGAGGATAGGATAGGATAGAAGATAGGATAGGATAGAGAATAGGATGGGATAGAGGATAGGATAGGATAAAGGATAGGATAGAGGATAGGATAGACGATAGGATAGGATAGAGGATAGGATAGGATAGACGATAGGATAGGATAGGATAGGATAGAGGATAGGATAGGATAGAGGATAGGATAGAGGATAGGATAGGATAGAGAATTGGATACGATAGAGGATAGAGGATAGGCTAGGATAGAGGATAGGATAGAGGATAGGATAGAGGATAGGATAGGATAGAGGATAGGATAGGATAGAGGATAGGATAGGGGATTTGATAGGATAGAGGATAGGATAGGATAGAAGATAGGATAGGATAGAGGATAGGATAGGATAGAGGATAGGATAGGATAGAGGATAGGATAGGACAGAGGATAGGATAGGGGATTTGATAGGATAGAGGATAGGATAGGATAGAGGATAGGATAGGATAGAGGATAGGATAGGATTAAGGATAGGATAGACGACAGGATAGGATAGAGGATAGGATAGACGATAGGATAGGATAGAGGATAGGATAGGATAGAGTATAGGATAGGATAGAGGATAGGATAGGATAGAGGATAGGATAGGATAGAGGCTAGGATAGAGGATAGGATAGGATAGAGGATAGGATAGGATAGAGGATAGGATAGGGGATTTGATAGGATAGAGGATAGGATAGGATAGAAGATAGGATAGGATAGAGGATAGGATAGGATAGAGGATAGGATAGGAAAGAGGATAGGATAGGATAGAGGATAGGATAGGATAGAAGATAGGATAGACGATAGGATAGGATAGAGGATAGGATAGGATAGAGGATAGGATAGGATAGAGGATAGGATAGGATAGAGGATAGGATAGGATAGAGGATAGGATAGGATAGAGGATAGGATAGGATAGAGGATAGGATAGACGATAGGATAGGATAGAGGATAGGATAGGATAGAGGATAGGATAGGGGAGTTGATAGGATAGAGGGTAGAATAGGACAGAAGATAGGATAGGATAGAGGATAGGATAGAGGATTGGATAGAGGATAGGATAGGATAGAGGATATTATAGGATAGAGGATATGATAGGATAGAAGATAGGATAGGATAGAGGATTGGATAGGATACAGGAAAGGATAGGATTGAGGATAGATGATAGGATATGATAGAGGATAGGATAGGATAGAGGATAGGATAGGAAAGAGGATAGGATAGGATAGAGGATAGGATAGGATAGAAGATAGGATAGACGATAGGATAGGATAGAGGATAGGATAGGATAGAGGATAGGATAGGATAGAGGATAGGATAGGATAGAGGATAGGATAGGATAGAGGATAGGATAGGATAGAGGATAGGATAGACGATAGGATAGGATAGAGGATAGGATAGGATAGAGGATAGGATAGGGGATTTGATAGGATAGAGGGTAGAATAGGACAGAAGATAGGATAGGATAGAGGATAGGATAGAGGATTGGATAGAGGATAGGATAGAGGATAGGATAGAGGATTGGATAGAGGATAGGATAGGATAGAGGATATTATAGGATAGAGGATATGATAGGATAGAAGATAGGATAGGATAGAAAATAGGATAGGATAGAGGATAGGATAGAGGTTAGGATAGGATAGGATAGAGGATAGGATAGGATAGAGGATAGGATAGGATAGAGGATAGGATAGACGATAGGATAGGGTAGAGGATAGGATAGGATAGAGGATAGGATAGGGGATTTGATAGGATAGAGGATAGGATAGGGGATTTGATAGGATAGAGGATAGGATAGGATAGAGGATAGGATAGGACAGAGGATAGGATAGGGGATTTGATAGGATAGAGGATAGGATAGGATAGAGGATAGGATAGGATAGAGGATAGGATAGGATAGAGGATAGGATAGGATAGAGGATAGGATAGGATAGAGGATAGGATAGACGACAGGATAGGATAGAGGATAGGATAGACGATAGGATAGGATAGAGGATAGGATAGGATAGAGTATAGGATAGGATAGAGGATAGGATAGGATAGAGGATAGGATAGGATAGAGGATAGGATAGGATAGAGGATAGGATAGGATAGAGGACAGGATAGGATAGAGGATACGATAGGATAGATGATAGGATAGGATAGAGGATAGGATAGGATAGAGGATTGGATAGGATAGAGGATAGCGTAGGATAGAGGATAGGATAGAATAGAGGATACGATAGGATAGAGGATAGGATAGGATAGAGGATAGGATAGGACAGAGGATTTGATAGGATAGAGGATAGGATAGGATACAGGAAAGGATAGGATTGAGGATAGGATTGGATACAGGATAGGATAGAATAGAGGATAGAATACGGGATTGGATAGGATAGGATAGAGGATAGGATAGGATAAAGGATAGCGTAGGATAGAGGATCGGATAGAATAGAGGATACGATAGGGCAGAGGATAGGATAGGATAGAGGATAGGATAGGACAGAGGATTTGATAGGATAGAGGATAGGATAGGATACAGGAAAGGATAGGATTGAGGATAGATGATAGGATAGGATAGAGGATTGGATAGGATACAGGATAGGATAGAGGATTGGATAGGATACAGGATAGGATAGGATAGAGGATAGGATAGGGGATTTGATAGGATAGAGGATAGGATAAAATAGAGGATAGGATAGGATAGGGGATTGGATAGGATAGGATAGAGAATAGGCTAGGATAGAGGATAGGATAGGATAGAGGATAGGATAGGGCAGAGGATAGGATAGGGGATTTTATAGAATAGAGGATAGGATAGGATAGAGGATAGGATAGGATAGAGGATAGAATAGGATAGAGGATAGGATAGGATAGAGGATTGGATAGACGGTAGGATAGGATAGAGGATAGGATAGGATAGAGGATAGGATAGGATAGGATAGAGGATAGGATAGGACAGAGGATAGGATAGGGGATTAGATAGGATAGAGGATAGGATAGGATAGACGATAGGATAGGATAGAGGATAGGATAGGATAGAGGATAGGATAGAGGATTTGATAGGATAGAGGATTGGATAGGATAGGATACAGGATAGGATAGAGGATAGGATAGGATACACGATAGGATAGGATAGAGGATAGGATAGAGGTTTGGATAGGATACACGATAGGATAGGATAGAGGATAGGATAGGGGATTTGATAGGATAGAGGATAGGATAAAATAGAGGATAAGATAGGATAGGGGATTGGATAGGATAGGATGGAGGATAGGCTAGGATAGAGGATAGGATAGGATAGAAGATAGGATAGGATAGAGGATAGGATAGGATAGAGGATAGGATAGGATAGAGGATAGGATAGAGGATAGAATAGGATAGAGGATAGGATTGGATAGACGGTAGGATAGGATATCGGATAGGATAGGATAGAGGATAGGATAGGGGGTAGAATAGGATAGAGGATAGGATAGGATAGAGGATAGGATAGGATAGAGGATAGGATAGGATAGAGGATAGGATAGGATAGAGGATAGGATAGGATAGAGGATTGGATAGAGGATATGATAGAGGATAGGAAAGCATAGAAGATAGGATAGGATAGAGGATAGGATAGGATAGAGGATAGGATAGGATAGAGGATAGGATAGGATAGAGGATAGGATAGGATAGAGGATAGGATAGGATAGAGGATAGGATAGGACAGAGGATAGGATAGGACAGAGGATTTGATAGGATAGAGGATAGGATAGGATACAGGAAAGGATAGGATTGAGGATAGATGATAGGATAGGATAGAGGATAGGATAGGATAGAGGATAGGATAGGACAGAGGATAGGATAGGGGATTTGATAGGATAGAGGATAGGATAGGATAGACGAAAGGATAGGATAGAGGATAGGATAGGATAGAGGATAGGATAGGATAGGATAGAGGATAGGATAGGATAGAGGATAGAATAGGATAGAGGATAGGATAGGATAGAGGATTGGATAGACGGTAGGATAGGATAGAGGATAGGATAGGATAGAGGATAGGATAGGATAGAGGATAGGATAGGATAGGATAGAGGATTGGATAGGACAGAGGATAGGATAGGGGATTTGATAGGATAGAGGATAGGATAGGATAGACGATAGGATAGGATAGAGGATAGGATAGGATAGAGGATAGGATAGGATAGAGGATAGGATAGGATAGAGGATTGGATAGGATAGAGGATAGGATAGGATAGAGGATAGGATAGGATAGAGGATAGGATAGGATAGAGGACAGGATAGGATAGAGGATAGGATAGGATAGAGGATAGGATAGGATACAGGATTGGATAGGATAGAGGATAGCGTATGATAGAGGATATGATAGAATAGAGGATACGATAGGATAGAGGATAGGATAGGATAGAGGATAGGATAGGACAGAGGATTTGATAGGATAGAGGATAGGATAGGATACAGGAAAGGATAGCATTGAGGATAGGATTGGATACAGGATAGGATAGAATAGAGGATAGGATACGGGATTGGATAGGATAGGATAGAGGATAGGATAGGATAGAGGACAGGATAGGATAGAGGATTGGATATGATACAGGAAAGGATAGGATTGAGGATAGATGATAGGATAGGATAGAGGATTGGATAGGATACAGGATAGGCTAGAGGATTGGATAGGATACAGGATAGGATAGGATAGAGGATAGGATAGGGGATTTTATAGGATAGAGGATAGGATAGGATAGAAGATAGGATAGGATAGAGGATAGGATAGGATAGAGGATAGGATAGGTTAGAGGATAGGATAGGATAGAGGATAGGATAGGATAGAGGATTAGATAGGACAGATTATAGGATAGTATAGAGGATAGGATTGGGATTTGATAGGATAGAGGATTGGATAGGATAGAGGACAGGATAGGATAGAGGATTGGATATGATACAGGAAAGAATAGGATTGATGATAGATGATAGGATAGGATAGAGGATTGGATAGGATACAGGATAGGATAGAGGTTTGTATAGGATACACTATAGGATAGGATAGAGGATAGGATACAGGTTTGGATAGGATACACGATAGGATAGGATAGAGGATAGGATAGGGGATTTGATAGGATAGAGGATAGGATAAAATAGAGGATAGGATAGGATAGGGGATTGGATAGGATAGGATAGAGGATAGGCTAGGATAGAGGATAGGATAGGATAGAAGATAGGATAGGATAGAGGATAGGATAGCATAGAGGATAGGATAGGATGGGATAGAGGATATGATAGGATAGTGGAATTGATAGGATAGAGGATAGGATAGGATAGAAGATAGGATAGGATAGAGGATAGGATAGGATAGAGGATAGGATAGGATAGAGGATAGGATAGGATAGAGGACAGGATAGGATAGAGGATTGGATATGATACAGGAAAGGATAGGATTGAGGATAGATGATAGGATAGGATAGAGGATTGGATAGGATACAGGATAGGCTAGAGGATTGGATAGGATACAGGATAGGATAGGATAGAGGATAGGATAGGGGATTTTATAGGATAGAGGATAGGATAGGATAGAAGATAGGATAGGATAGAGGATAGGATAGGATAGAGGATAGGATAGGATAGAGGATAGGATAGGATAGAGGATAGGATAGGATAGAGGATTAGATAGGACAGATTATAGGATAGTATAGAGGATAGGATAGGGATTTGATAGGATAGAGGATTGGATAGGATAGGATACAGGATAGGATAGAGGTTTGGATAGGATACACGATAGGATAGGATAGAGGATAGGATAGAGGATAGAATAGGATAGAGGATAGGATTGGATAGACGGTAGGATAGGATAGACGATAGGATAGGATAGAGGATAGGATAGGATAGAGGATAGGATAGGATAGAGGATAGGATAGGATAGAGGATTGGATAGGATAGAGGATAGGATAGGATAGAGGATAGGATAGGATAGAGGATAGGATAGGATAGAGGACAGGATAGGATAGAGGATAGGATAGGATAGAGGATAGGATAGGATACAGGATTGGATAGGATAGAGGATAGCGTATGATAGAGGATATGATAGAATAGAGGATACGATAGGATAGAGGATAGGATAGGATAGAGGATAGGATAGGACAGAGGATTTGATAGGATAGAGGATAGGATAGGATACAGGAAAGGATAGCATTGAGGATAGGATTGGATACAGGATAGGATAGAATAGAGGATAGGATACGGGATTGGATAGGATAGGATAGAGGATAGGATAGGATAGAGGACAGGATAGGATAGAGGATTGGATATGATACAGGAAAGGATAGGATTGAGGATAGATGATAGGATAGGATAGAGGATTGGATAGGATACAGGATAGGCTAGAGGATTGGATAGGATACAGGATAGGATAGGATAGAGGATAGGATAGGGGATTTTATAGGATAGAGGATAGGATAGGATAGAAGATAGGATAGGATAGAGGATAGGATAGGATAGAGGATAGGATAGGTTAGAGGATAGGATAGGATAGAGGATAGGATAGGATAGAGGATTAGATAGGACAGATTATAGGATAGTATAGAGGATAGGATTGGGATTTGATAGGATAGAGGATTGGATAGGATAGAGGACAGGATAGGATAGAGGATTGGATATGATACAGGAAAGAATAGGATTGATGATAGATGATAGGATAGGATAGAGGATTGGATAGGATACAGGATAGGATAGAGGTTTGTATAGGATACACTATAGGATAGGATAGAGGATAGGATACAGGTTTGGATAGGATACACGATAGGATAGGATAGAGGATAGGATAGGGGATTTGATAGGATAGAGGATAGGATAAAATAGAGGATAGGATAGGATAGGGGATTGGATAGGATAGGATAGAGGATAGGCTAGGATAGAGGATAGGATAGGATAGAAGATAGGATAGGATAGAGGATAGGATAGGATAGAGGATAGGATAGGATGGGATAGAGGATATGATAGGATAGTGGAATTGATAGGATAGAGGATAGGATAGGATAGAAGATAGGATAGGATAGAGGATAGGATAGGATAGAGGATAGGATAGGGCAGAGGATAGGATAGGGGATTTTATAGGATAGAGGATAGGATAGGATAGAGGATAGGATAGGATAGAGGATAGAATAGGATAGAGGATAGGATAGGATAGAGGATTGGATAGAGGATAGGATAGGATAGAGGATAGGATAGGCCAGAGGATAGGATAGGATAGAAGATAGGATAGGACAGAGGATAGGATAGGGGATTTGATAGGATAGATGATAGGATAGGATAGACGATAGGATAGGATAGAGGATAGGATAGGATAGAGGATAGGATAGGATAGAGGATTGGATAGAGGATAGGATAGAGGATAGGAAAGCATAGAAGATAGGATAGGATAGAGGATAGGATAGGATAGAGGATACGATAGGATAGAGGATAGGATAGGATAGAGGATAGGATAGGATAGAGGATAGGATAGGATAGAGGATAGGATAGGACAGAGGATAGGATAGGACAGAGGATTTGATAGGATAGAGGATAGGATAGGATACAGGAAAGGATAGGATTGAGGATAGATGATAGGATAGGATAGAGGATAGGATAGGATAGAGGATAGGATAGGACAGAGGATAGGATAGGGGATTTGATAGGATAGAGGATAGGATAGGATAGACGAAAGGATAGGATAGAGGATAGGATAGGATAGAGGATAGGATAGGATAGAGGATAGGATAGGATAGAGGATAGAATAGGATAGAGTATAGGATAGGATAGAGGATTGGATAGACGGTAGGATAGGATAGAGGATAGGATAGGATAGAGGATAGGATAGGATAGGATAGAGGATTGGATAGGACAGAGGATAGGATAGGGGATTTGATAGGATAGAGGATAGGATAGGATAGACGATAGGATAGGATAGAGGATAGGATAGGATAGAGGATAGGATAGGATAGAGGATAGGATAGGATAGAGGATTGGATAGGATAGAGGATTGGATAGGATAGAGGATAGGATAGGATAGAGGATAGGATAGGATAGAGGATAGGATAGGATAGAGGACAGGATAGGATAGAGGATAGGATAGGATAGAGGATAGGATAGGATACAGGATTTTATAGGATAGAGGATAGCGTATGATAGAGGATATGATAGAATAGAGGATACGATAGGATAGAGGATAGGATAGGATAGAGGATAGGATAGGACAGAGGATTTGATAGGATAGAGGATAGGATAGGATACAGGAAAGGATAGGATTGAGGATAGGATTGGATACAGGATAGGATAGAATAGAGGATAGGATACGGGATTGGATAGGATAGGATAGAGGATAGGATAGGATAGAGGACAGGATAGGATAGAGGATTGGATATGATACAGGAAAGGATAGGATTGAGGATAGATGATAGGATAGGATAGAGGATTGGATAGGATACAGGATAGGCTAGAGGATTGGATAGGATACAGGATAGGATAGGATAGAGGATAGGATAGGGGATTTTATAGGGTAGAGGATAGGATAGGATAGAAGATAGGATAGGATAGAGGATAGGATAGGATAGAGGATAGGATAGGATAGAGGATAGGATAGGATAGAGGATAGGATAGGATAGAGGATTAGATAGGACAGATTATAGGATAGTATAGAGGATAGGATAGGGATTTGATAGGATAGAGGATTGGATAGGATAGAGGACAGGATAGGATAGAGGATTGGATATGATACAGGAAAGAATAGGATTGAGGATAGATGATAGGATAGGATAGAGGATTGGATAGGATACAGGATAGGATAGAGGTTTGGATAGGATACACGATAGGATAGGATAGAGGATAGGATACAGGTTTGGATAGGATACACGATAGGATAGGATAGAGGATAGGATAGGGGATTTGATAGGATAGAGGATAGGATAAAATAGAGGATAGGATAGGATAGGGGATTGGATAGGATAGGATAGAGGATAGGCTAGGATAGAGGATAGGATAGGATAGAAGATAGGATAGGATAGAGGATAGGATAGGATAGAGGATAGGATAGGATGGGATAGAGGATATGATAGGATAGGGGAATTGATAGGATAGAGGATAGGATAGGATAGAAGATAGGATAGGATAGAGGATAGGATAGGATAGAGGATAGGATAGGATAGAGGATTAGATAGGACAGATTATAGGATAGTATAGAGGATAGGATAGGGATTTGATAGGATAGAGGATTGGATAGGATAGAGGACAGGATAGGATAGAGGATTGGATATGATACAGGAAAGAATAGGATTGAGGATAGATGATAGGATAGGATAGAGGATTGGATAGGATACAGGATAGGATAGAGGTTTGGATAGGATACACGATAGGATAGGATAGAGGATAGGATACAGGTTTGGATAGGATACACGATAGGATAGGATAGAGGATAGGATAGGGGATTTGATAGGATAGAGGATAGGATAAAATAGAGGATAGGATAGGATAGGGGATTGGATAGGATAGGATAGAGGATAGGCTAGGATAGAGGATAGGATAGGATAGAAGATAGGATAGGATAGAGGATAGGATAGGATAGAGGATAGGATAGGATGGGATAGAGGATATGATAGGATAGGGGAATTGATAGGATAGAGGATAGGATAGGATAGAAGATAGGATAGGATAGAGGATAGGATAGGATAGAGGATAGGATAGGATAGAGGATAGGATAGGATAGAGGACAGGATAGGATAGAGGATTGGATATGATACAGGAAAGGATAAGATTGAGGATAGATGATAGGATAGGATAGAGGATTGGATAGGATACAGGATAGGCTAGAGGATTGGATAGGATACAGGATAGGATAGGATAGAGGATAGGATAGGGGATTTTATAGGATAGAGGATAGGATAGGATAGAAGATAGGATAGGATAGAGGATAGTATAGGATAGAGGATAGGATAGGATAGAGGATAGGATAGGATAGAGGATAGGATAGGATAGAGGATTAGATAGGACAGATTATAGGATAGTATAGAGGATAGGATAGGGATTTGATAGGATAGAGGATTGGATAGGATAGGATACAGGATAGGATAGAGGTTTGGATAGGATACACGATAGGATAGGATAGAGGATAGGATAGAGGTTTGGATAGGATACTCGATAGGATAGGATAGAGGATAGGATAGGGGATTTGATAGGATAGAGGATAGGATAAAATAGAGGATAGGATAGGATAGGGGATTGGATAGGATAGGATAGAGGATAGGCTAGGATAGAGGATAGGATAGGATAGAGGATAGGATAGGATAGAGGATAGGATAGAGGATAGAAGAGGATAGAGGATAGGATTGGATAGACGGTAGGATAGGATAGCGGATAGGATAGGATAGAGGTTAGGATAGAGGGTAGAATAGGATAGAGGATAGGATAGGATAGAGGATAGGATAGGATAGCTGATAGGATAGGATAGAGGATAGGATAGGGCAGAGGATAGGATAGGGGATTTTATAGGATAGAGGATAGGATAGGATAGAGGATAGGATAGGATAGAGGATAGAATAGGATAGAGGATAGGATAGGATAGAGGATTGGATAGAGGATAGGATAGGATAGAGGATAGGATAGGCCAGAGGATAGGATAGGATAGAGGATAGGATAGGACAGAGGATAGGATAGGGGATTTGATAGGATAGATGATATGATAGGATAGACGATAGGATAGGATAGAGGATAGGATAGGATAGAGGATAGGATAGGATAGAGGATTGGATAGAGGATAGGATAGAGGATAGGAAAGCATAGAAGATAGGATAGGATAGAGGATAGGATAGGATAGAGGATACGATAGGATAGAGGATAGGATAGGATAGAGGATAGGATAGGATAGAGGATAGGATAGGATAGAGGATAGGATAGGACAGAGGATAGGATAGGACAGAGGATTTGATAGGATAGAGGATAGGATAGGATACAGGAAAGGATAGGATTGAGGATAGATGATAGGATAGGATAGAGGATAGGATAGGATAGAGGATAGGATAGGACAGAGGATAGGATAGGGGATTTGATAGGATAGAGGATAGGATAGGATAGACGAAAGGATAGGATAGAGGATAGGATAGGATAGAGGATAGGATAGGATAGAGGATAGGATAGGATAGAGGATAGAATAGGATAGAGTATAGGATAGGATAGAGGATTGGATAGACGGTAGGATAGGATAGAGGATAGGATAGGATAGAGGATAGGATAGGATAGGATAGAGGATTGGATAGGACAGAGGATAGGATAGGGGATTTGATAGGATAGAGGATAGGATAGGATAGACGATAGGATAGGATAGAGGATAGGATAGGATAGAGGATAGGATAGGATAGAGGATAGGATAGGATAGAGGATTGGATAGGATAGAGGATTGGATAGGATAGAGGATAGGATAGGATAGAGGATAGGATAGGATAGAGGATAGGATAGGATAGAGGACAGGATAGGATAGAGGATAGGATAGGATAGAGGATAGGATAGGATACAGGATTTTATAGGATAGAGGATAGCGTATGATAGAGGATATGATAGAATAGAGGATACGATAGGATAGAGGATAGGATAGGATAGAGGATAGGATAGGACAGAGGATTTGATAGGATAGAGGATAGGATAGGATACAGGAAAGGATAGGATTGAGGATAGGATTGGATACAGGATAGGATAGAATAGAGGATAGGATACGGGATTGGATAGGATAGGATAGAGGATAGGATAGGATAGAGGACAGGATAGGATAGAGGATTGGATATGATACAGGAAAGGATAGGATTGAGGATAGATGATAGGATAGGATAGAGGATTGGATAGGATACAGGATAGGCTAGAGGATTGGATAGGATACAGGATAGGATAGGATAGAGGATAGGATAGGTGATTTTATAGGGTAGAGGATAGGATAGGATAGAAGATAGGATAGGATAGAGGATAGGATAGGATAGAGGATAGGATAGGATAGAGGATAGGATAGGATAGAGGATAGGATAGGATAGAGGATTAGATAGGACAGATTATAGGATAGTATAGAGGATAGGATAGGGATTTGATAGGATAGAGGATTGGATAGGATAGAGGACAGGATAGGATAGAGGATTGGATATGATACAGGAAAGAATAGGATTGAGGATAGATGATAGGATAGGATAGAGGATTGGATAGGATACAGGATAGGATAGAGGTTTGGATAGGATACACGATAGGATAGGATAGAGGATAGGATACAGGTTTGGATAGGATACACGATAGGATAGGATAGAGGATAGGATAGGGGATTTGATAGGATAGAGGATAGGATAAAATAGAGGATAGGATAGGATAGGGGATTGGATAGGATAGGATAGAGGATAGGCTAGGATAGAGGATAGGATAGGATAGAAGATAGGATAGGATAGAGGATAGGATAGGATAGAGGATAGGATAGGATGGGATAGAGGATATGATAGGATAGGGGAATTGATAGGATAGAGGATAGGATAGGATAGAAGATAGGATAGGATAGAGGATAGGATAGGATAGAGGATAGGATAGGATAGAGGATTAGATAGGACAGATTATAGGATAGTATAGAGGATAGGATAGGGATTTGATAGGATAGAGGATTGGATAGGATAGAGGACAGGATAGGATAGAGGATTGGATATGATACAGGAAAGAATAGGATTGAGGATAGATGATAGGATAGGATAGAGGATTGGATAGGATACAGGATAGGATAGAGGTTTGGATAGGATACACGATAGGATAGGATAGAGGATAGGATACAGGTTTGGATAGGATACACGATAGGATAGGATAGAGGATAGGATAGGGGATTTGATAGGATAGAGGATAGGATAAAATAGAGGATAGGATAGGATAGGGGATTGGATAGGATAGGATAGAGGATAGGCTAGGATAGAGGATAGGATAGGATAGAAGATAGGATAGGATAGAGGATAGGATAGGATAGAGGATAGGATAGGATGGGATAGAGGATATGATAGGATAGGGGAATTGATAGGATAGAGGATAGGATAGGATAGAAGATAGGATAGGATAGAGGATAGGATAGGATAGAGGATAGGATAGGATAGAGGATAGGATAGGATAGAGGACAGGATAGGATAGAGGATTGGATATGATACAGGAAAGGATAGGATTGAGGATAGATGATAGGATAGGATAGAGGATTGGATAGGATACAGGATAGGCTAGAGGATTGGATAGGATACAGGATAGGATAGGATAGAGGATAGGATAGGGGATTTTATAGGATAGAGGATAGGATAGGATAGAAGATAGGATAGGATAGAGGATAGTATAGGATAGAGGATAGGATAGGATAGAGGATAGGATAGGATAGAGGATAGGATAGGATAGAGGATTAGATAGGACAGATTATAGGATAGTATAGAGGATAGGATAGGGATTTGATAGGATAGAGGATTGGATAGGATAGGATACAGGATAGGATAGAGGTTTGGATAGGATACACGATAGGATAGGATAGAGGATAGGATAGAGGTTTGGATAGGATACTCGATAGGATAGGATAGAGGATAGGATAGGGGATTTGATAGGATAGAGGATAGGATAAAATAGAGGATAGGATAGGATAGGGGATTGGATAGGATAGGATAGAGGATAGGCTAGGATAGAGGATAGGATAGGATAGAGGATAGGATAGGATAGAGGATAGGATAGAGGATAGAAGAGGATAGAGGATAGGATTGGATAGACGGTAGGATAGGATAGCGGATAGGATAGGATAGAGGTTAGGATAGAGGGTAGAATAGGATAGAGGATAGGATAGGATAGAGGATAGGATAGGATAGCTGATAGGATAGGATAGAGGATAGGATAGGGCAGAGGATAGGATAGGGGATTTTATAGGATAGAGGATAGGATAGGATAGAGGATAGGATAGGATAGAGGATAGAATAGGATAGAGGATAGGATAGGATAGAGGATTGGATAGAGGATAGGATAGGATAGAGGATAGGATAGGCCAGAGGATAGGATAGGATAGAGGATAGGATAGGACAGAGGATAGGATAGGGGATTTGATAGGATAGATGATATGATAGGATAGACGATAGGATAGGATAGAGGATAGGATAGGATAGAGGATAGGATAGGATAGAGGATTGGATAGAGGATATAATAGAGGATAGGAAAGCATAGAAGATAGGATAGGATAGAGGATAGGATAGGATAGAGGATACGATAGGATAGAGGATAGGATAGGATAGAGGATAGGATAGGATAGAGGATAGGATAGGATAGAGGATAGGATAGGACAGAGGATAGGATAGGACAGAGGATTTGATAGGATAGAGGATAGGATAGGATACAGGAAAGGATAGGATTGAGGATAGATGATAGGATAGGATAGAGGATAGGATAGGATAGAGGATAGGATAGGATAGAGGATAGGATAGGGGATTTGATAGGATAGAGGATAGGATAGGATAGAAGATAGGATAGGATAGAGGATAGTATAGGATAGAGGATAGGATAGGATACAGGAAAGGATAGGATTGAGGATAGGATTGGATACAGGATAGGATAGAATAGAGGATAGGATACGGGATTGGATAGGATAGGATAGAGGATAGGATAGGATAGAGGACAGGATAGGATAGAGGATTGGATATGATACAGGAAAGGATAGGATTGAGGATAGATGATAGGATAGGATAGAGGATTGGATAGGATACAGGATAGGCTAGAGGATTGGATAGGATACAGGATAGGATAGGATAGAGGATAGGATAGGGGATTTTATAGGATAGAGGATAGGATAGGATAGAAGATAGGATAGGATAGAGGATAGGATAGGATAGAGGATAGGATAGGATAGAGGATAGGATAGGATAGAGGATAGGATAGGATAGAGGATTAGATAGGACAGATTATAGGATAGGATAGTGGATAGGATAGGATAGAGGATAGGATAGGATAGAGGACAGGATAGGATAGAGGATAGGATAGGATAGAGGATAGGATAGGATACAGGATTGGATAGGATAGAGGATAGCGTATGATAGAGGATATGATAGAATAGAGGATACGATAGGATAGAGGATAGGATAGGATAGAGGATAGGATAGGACAGAGGATTTGATAGGATAGAGGATAGGATAGGATACAGGAAAGGATAGGATTGAGGATAGGATTGGATACAGGATAGGATAGAATAGAGGATAGGATACGGGATTGGATAGGATAGGATAGAGGATAGGATAGGATAGAGGACAGGATAGGATAGAGGATTGGATATGATACAGGAAAGGATAGGATTGAGGATAGATGATAGGATAGGATAGAGGATTGGATAGGATACAGGATAGGCTAGAGGATTGGATAGGATACAGGATAGGATAGGATAGAGGATAGGATAGGGGATTTTATAGGATAGAGGATAGGATAGGATAGAAGATAGGATAGGATAGAGGATAGGATAGGATAGAGGATAGGATAGGATAGAGGATAGGATAGGATAGAGGATAGGATAGAGGATAGGATAGGATAGAGGATTAGATAGGACAGATTATAGGATAGTATAGAGGATAGGATAGGGATTTGATAGGATAGAGGATTGGATAGGATAGAGGACAGGATAGGATAGAGGATTGGATATGATACAGGAAAGAATAGGATTGAGGATAGATGATAGGATAGGATAGAGGATTGGATAGGATACAGGATAGGATAGAGATTTGGATAGGATACACGATAGGATAGGATAGAGGATAGGATACAGGTTTGGATAGGATACACGATAGGATAGGATAGAGGATAGGATAGGGGATTTGATAGGATAGAGGATAGGATAAAATAGAGGATAGGATAGGATAGGGGATTGGATAGGATAGGATAGAGGATAGGCTAGGATAGAGGATAGGATAGGATAGAAGATAGGATAGGATAGAGGATAGGATAGGATAGAGGATAGGATAGGATGGGATAGAGGATATGATAGGATAGGGGAATTGATAGGATAGAGGATGGGATAGGATAGAAGATAGGATAGGATAGAGGATAGAATAGGATAGAGGATAGGATTGGATAGACGGTAGGATAGGATAGCGGATAGGATAGGATAGAGGATAGGATAGAGGGTAGAATAGGATAGAGGATAGGATAGGATAGAGGATAGGATAGGATAGCTGATAGGATAGGATAGAGGATAGGATAGGGCAGAGGATAGGATAGGGGATTTTATAGGATAGAGGATAGGATAGGATAGAGGATAGGATAGGATAGAGGATAGAATAGGATAGAGGATAGGATAGGATAGAGGATTGGATAGAGGATAGGATAGGATAGAGGATAGGATAGGCCAGAGGATAGGATAGGATAGAGGATAGGATAGGACAGAGGATAGGATAGGGGATTTGATAGGATAGATGATAGGATAGGATAGACGATAGGATAGGATAGAGGATAGGATAGGATAGAGGATAGGATAGGATAGAGGATTGGATAGAGGATAGGATAGAGGATAGGAAAGCATAGAAGATAGGATAGGATAGAGGATAGGATAGGATAGAAGATAGGATAGGATAGAGGATAGGATAGGATAGAGTATAGGATAGGATAGAGGATAGGATAGGATAGAGGATAGGATAGGACAGAGGATAGGATAGGACAGAGGATTTGATAGGATAGAGGATAGGATAGGATACAGGAAAGGATAGGATTGAGGATAGATGATAGGATAGGATAGAGGATAGGATAGGATAGAGGATAGGATAGGACAGAGGATAGGATAGGTGATTTGATAGGGTAGAGGATAGGATAGGATAGACGAAAGGATAGGATAGAGGATAGGATAGGATAGAGGATAGGATAGGATAGAGGATAGGATAGGATAGAGGATTGGATAGAGGATAGGATAGAGGATAGGAAAGGATAGAAGATAGGATAGGATAGAGGATAGGATAGGATAGAGGATAGGATAGGATAGAGAATAGCGTAGGATAGAGGATAGGATAGGATAGACGATAGGATAGGATAGAGGATAGGATAGGATAGAGGATAGGATAGGATAGAGGATAGGATAGGATAGGATAGAGGATAGGATAGGATAGAGGATAGGATAGAGGTTTGGATAGGATACACGATAGGATAGGATAGAGGATAGGATTGGATAGACGGTAGGATAGGATAGCGGATAGGATAGGATAGAGGATATTATAGGGCAGAGGATAGGATAGGATAGAGGATAGGATAGGATAGTGGATAGGATACACGATTCGATATTATAGAGGATAGGATAGGACAGAGGATTTGATAGGATAGAGGATAGGATAGGATACAGGAAAGGATAGGATTGTGGATAGGATTGGATACAGGATAGGATAGAGTAGAGGATAGGATACGGGATTGGATAGGATAGGATAGAGGATAGGATAGGATAGAGGACAGGATAGGATAGAGGATTGGATTTGATACAGGAAAGGATAGGATTGAGGATAGATGATAGGATAGGATAGAGGATTGGATAGGATACAGAATAGGATAGAGGATTGGATAGGATACAGGATAGGATAGGATAGAGGATAGGATAGGGGATTTGATAGGATAGAGGATAGGATAAAATAGAGGATAGGCTAGGATAGAGGATAGGATAGGATAGAGGATAGGATAGTTCAGAGGATAGGATAGGGGATTTTATAGGATAGAGGATAGGATAGGATAGAGGATAGGATAGGATAGAGGATAGAATAGGATAGAGGATAGGATAGGATAGAGGATTGGATAGACGGTAGGATAGGATAGAGGATAGGATAGGATAGAGGATAGGATAGGATAGAGGATAGGATAGGATAGGATAGAGGATAGGATAGGACAGAGGATAGGATAGAGGATAGGATAGGATAGACGATAGGATAGGATAGAGGATAGGATAGGATAGAGGATAGGATAGAGGATAGGATAGGATAGAGGATAGGATAGGATAGAGGATAGGATAGGATAGAGGATAGGATAGGATAGAGGATTGGATAGGATAGAGGATAGCGTAGGATAGAGGATAGGATAGGATAGAGGATACGATAGGATAGATGATAGGATAGAGGGTAGAATAGGATAGAGGATAGGATAGGATAGAGGATAGGATAGGATACAGGAAAGGATAGGATTGAGGATAGGATTGGATACAGGATTGGATAGAATAGAGGATAGGATACGGGATTGGATAGGATAGGATAGAGGATAGGATAGGATAGAGGACAGGATAGGATAGAGGATTGGATATGATACAGGAAAGGATAGGATTGAGGATAGATGATAGGATAGGGGATTTGATAGGATAGAGGATAGGATAAAATAGAGGATAGGATAGGATAGGGGATTGGATAGGATAGGATAGAGGATAGGCTAGGATAGAGGATAGGATAGGATAGGATAGAGGATAGGATAGGATAGAGGATAGTATAGGGATTTGATAGGATAGAGGATAGGATAGGATAGAAGATAGGATAGGATAGAGGATAGGCTAGGATAGAGGATAGGATAGGATAGGATAGAGGATATGATAGGATAGGGGAATTGATAGGATAGAGGATAGGATAGGATAGAAGATAGGATAGGATAGAGGATAGGATAGGATAGAGGATAGGATAGGATAGAGGATAGGATAGAGGATAGAATAGGATAGAGGATAGGATAGGATAGAGGATTGGATAGACGGTAGGATAGGATAGCGGATAGGATAGGATAGAGGATAGGATAGGGCAGAGGATAGGATAGGGGATTTTATAGGATAGAGGATAGGATAGGATAGAGGATAGGATAGGACAGAGGATAGGATAGGGGATTTGATAGGATAGAGGATAGGATAGGATAGACGATAGGATAGGATAGAGGATAGGATATGATAGAGGATAGGATAGGATAGATGATCGGATAGGATGGAGGATTGGATAGGATACAGGATAGGATAGCATAGGGGAATTGATAGGATAGAGGATAGGATAGGATAGAGGATAGGATAGGATAGAGGATAGGATAGGATAGAGGATAGGATAGGATAGAGGATAGGATAGGATAGAGGATAGGATAGGATAGAGGATAGGATAGGATAGAGGATAGGATAGGATAGAGGATAGGATAGGATAGAGGATAGGATAGGATAGAGGATAGGATAGGATAGAGGATAGGATAGGATAGAGGATAGGATAGGATAGAGGATAGCGTAGGATAGAGGATAGGATAGGATAGAGGATACGATAGGATAGAGGATAGGATAGGATAGAGGTTAGGATAGGGCAGAGGATACGATAGGGGATTTGATAGGATAGAGGATAGGATAGGATAGAGGATAGGATAGGATAGAGGATAGAGTAGGATAGAGGATAGGATAGGATAGAGGATAGGATAGACGGTAGGATAGGATAGAGGATAGGATAGGATAGAGGATAGGATAGGATAGAGGATAGGATAGGATAGAGGATAGGATAGGATAGAGGATAGGATAGGATAGAGGATAGGATAGGACAGAGGATAGGATAGGGGATTTGATAGTATAGAGGATACGATAGGATAGAGGATAGGATAGGGTAGAGGTTAGGATAGGACAGAGGATTTGATAGGATAGAGGATAGGATAGGATAGAGGATAGGATAGGCCAGAGGATAGGATAGGATAGAGGATAGGATAGGACAGAGGATAGGATAGGGGATTTGATAGGATAGATGATAGGATAGGATAGACGATAGGATAGGATAGAGGATAGGATAGGATAGAGGATAGGATAGGATAGAGGATTGGATAGAGGATAGGATAGAGGATAGGAAAGCATAGAAGATAGGATAGGATAGAGGATAGGATAGGATAGAAGATAGGATAGGATAGAGGATAGGATAGGATAGAGTATAGGATAGGATAGAGGATAGGATAGGATAGAGGATAGGATAGGATAGAGGATAGGATAGGATAGAGGATAGCGTAGAATAGAGGATAGGATAGGATAGATGATAGGATAGGATAGAGGATAGGATAGGATAGAGGATAGGATAGGATAGAGGATAGCGTAGAATAGAGGATAGGATAGAATAGAGGATACGATAGGATAGAGGATAGGATAGGATAGAGGATAGGATAGGACAGAGGATTTGATAGGATAGAGGATAGGATAGGATACAGGAAAGGATAGGATTGAGGATAGGATTGGATACAGGATAGGATAGAATAGAGGATAGGATACGGGATTGGATAGGATAGGATAGAGGATAGGATAGGATAGAGGACAGGATAGGATAGAGGATTGGATATGATACAGGAAAGGATAGGATTGAGGATAGATGATAGGATAGGATAGAGAATTGGATAGGATACAGGATAGGCTAGAGGAATGGATAGGATACAGGATAGGATAGGATAGAGGATAGGATAGGGGATTTGATAGGATAGAGGATAGGATAGGATAGAAGATAGGATAGGATAGAGGATAGGATAGGATAGAGGATAGGATAGGATAGAGGATAGGATAGGATAGAGGATAGGATAGGATAGAGGATAGGATAGGATAGAGGACAGGATAGGATAGAGGATAGGATAGGATAGATGATAGGATAGGATAGAGGATAGGATAGGATAGAGGATAGGATAGGATAGAGGATAGGATAGGATATAGGATTGGATAGAGGATAGGATAGAGGATAGGAAAGGATAGAAGATAGGATAGGATAGAGGATAGGATAGGATAGAGGATAGGATAGGATAGAGGATAGGATAGGATAGAGGATAGGATAGGATAGAGGATAGGATAGGATAGAGGACAGGATAGGATAGAGGATAGGATAGGATAGAGGATACGATAGGATAGAGGATAGGATAGGATAGAGGATAGGATAGGACAGAGGATTTGATAGGATAGAGGATAGGATAGGATAGAGGATAGGATAGGGGATTTGATAGGATAAAGGATAGGATAGGATAGAGGATAGGATAGGATAGAGGATAGGATAGGATAGAGGATAGGATAGGATAGAGGATAGGATAGGATAGAGGATAGGATAGGATAGAGGATAGGATAGGATAGAGGATATCATAGGATAGAGGATAGGATAGGATAGATGATAGGATAGGATAGAGGCTTGGATAGGATACAGGATTGGATAGGATAGGGGAATTGATAGGATAGGGGATAGGATAGGATAGAAGATAGGATAGGATAGAGGATAGGATAGGATAGAGGATAGGATAGGATATAGGATTGGATAGAGGATAGGATAGAGGATAGGATAGGATAGAGGATAGGATAGGATAGAGGATAGGATAGGATAGAGGATAGGATAGGATAGAGGATAGGATAGGATAGAGGACAGGATAGGATAGAGGATAGGATAGGATAGATGATAGGATAGGATAGAGGATAGGATAGGATAGAGGATAGGATAGGATAGAGGATAGCGTAGAATAGAGGATAGGATAGGATAGATGATAGGATAGGATAGAGGATAGGATAGGATAGAGGATAGGATAGGATAGAGGATAGCGTAGAATAGAGGATAGGATAGAATAGAGGATACGATAGGATAGAGGATAGGATAGGATAGAGGATAGGATAGGACAGAGGATTTGATAGGATAGAGGATAGGATAGGATACAGGAAAGGATAGGATTGAGGATAGGATTGGATACAGGATAGGATAGAATAGAGGATAGGATACGGGATTGGATAGGATAGGATAGAGGATAGGATAGGATAGAGGACAGGATAGGATAGAGGATTGGATATGATACAGGAAAGGATAGGATTGAGGATAGATGATAGGATAGGATAGAGAATTGGATAGGATACAGGATAGGCTAGAGGAATGGATAGGATACAGGATAGGATAGGATAGAGGATAGGATAGGGGATTTGATAGGATAGAGGATAGGATAGGATAGAAGATAGGATAGGATAGAGGATAGGATAGGATAGAGGATAGGATAGGATAGAGGATAGGATAGGATAGAGGATAGGATAGGATAGAGGATAGGATAGGATAGAGGACAGGATAGGATAGAGGATAGGATAGGATAGATGATAGGATAGGATAGAGGATAGGATATTATAGAGGATAGGATAGGATAGAGGATAGGATAGGATATAGGATTGGATAGAGGATAGGATAGAGGATAGGAAAGGATAGAAGATAGGATAGGATAGAGGATAGGATAGGATAGAGGATAGGATAGGATAGAGGATAGGATAGGATAGAGGATAGGATAGGATAGAGGATAGGATAGGATAGAGGATAGGATAGGATAGAGGATAGGATAGGATAGAGGATAGGATAGGATAGAGGACAGGATAGGATAGAGGATAGGATAGGATAGATGATAGGATAGGATAGAGGATAGGATAGGATAGAGGATAGGATAGGATAGAGGATAGCGTAGAATAGAGGATAGGATAGAATAGAGGATACGATAGGATAGAGGATAGGATAGGATAGAGGATAGGATAGGACAGAGGATTTGATAGGATAGAGGATAGGATAGGATACAGGAAAGGATAGGATTGAGGATAGGATTGGATACAGGATAGGATAGAATAGAGGATAGGATACGGGATTGGATAGGATAGGATAGAGGATAGGATAGGATAGAGGACAGGATAGGATAGAGGATTGGATATGATACAGGAAAGGATAGGATTGAGGATAGATGATAGGATAGGATAGAGGATTGGATAGGATACAGGATAGGCTAGAGGATTGGATAGGATACAGGATAGGATAGGATAGAGGATAGGATAGGGGATTTGATAGGATAGAGGATAGGATAGGATAGAAGATAGGATAGGATAGAGGATAGGATAGGATAGAGGATAGGATAGGATAGAGGATAGGATAGGATAGAGGATAGGATAGGATAGAGGATTAGATAGGACAGAGGATAGGATAGTATAGAGGATAGAATAGGGATTTGATAGGATAGAGGATTGGATAGGATAGAGGACAGGATAGGATAGAGGATTGGATCTGATACAGGAAAGGATAGGATTGAGGATAGATGATATTATAGGATAGAGGATTGGATAGGATACAGGATAATATAGAGGATTGGATAGGATACACGATAGGATAGGATAGAGGATAGGATAGGGGATTTGATAGGATAGAGGATAGGATAAAATAGAGGATAGGATAGGGGATTTGATAGGATAGAGGATAGGATAAAATAGAGGATAGGATAGGATAGGGGATTGGATAGGATAGGATAGAGGATAGGCTAGGATAGAGGATAGGATAGGATAGAGGATAGGATAGGATAGAGGATAGTATAGGGATTTGATAGGATAGAGGATAGGATAGGATAGAAGATAGGATAGGATAGAGGATAGGATAGGATAGAGGATAGGATAGGATAGGATAGAGGATAGGATAGGAAAGAGGATAGGATAGGGGATTTGATAGGATAGAGGCTAGGATAGGATAGACGATAGGATAGGATAGAGGATAGGATAGGATAGATGATAGGATAGGATAGAGGATAGGATAGGATAGAGGATTGGATAGGATAGAGGATAGCGTAGGATAGAGGTTAGGATAGGATAAAGGATACGATAGGATAGAGGATAGGATAGGATAGAGGATAGGATAGGACAGAGGATTTGATAGGATAGAGGATAGGATAGGATACAGGAAAGGATAGGATTGAGGATAGATGATAGGATAGGATAGAGGATAGGATAGGATAGAGGATAGGATAGGACAGAGGATAGGATAGGGGATTTGATAGGATAGAGGATAGGATAGGATAGACGATAGGATAGGATAGACGATAGGATAGGATAGAGGATAGGATAGGATAGGGGATTGGATAGGATACAGAACAGGATGCGATAGGGGATAGGATAGGATAGAGGATAGGATAGAGAATAGGATAGGATAGAGGATAGGATAGAGGATAGGATAGGGGATTGGATAGGATACAGAACAGGATACGATAGGGGATAGGATAGGATAGAGAATAGGATAGGATAGAGGATAGGATAGAGGATTGGCTAGGATAGATGATATTATAGTATAGAGGATAGGATAGGGTTGAGAATAGGATAGGATAGAGGATAGGATAGACGATAGGATAGACGATAGGATAGGATAGAGGATAGGATAGTACAGAGGATAGGATAGGGGATTTGATAGGATCCAGGACAGGATAGAATAGAGGATAGGATAGGATAGAGGATTGGATAGAGGATAGGATAGGATAGAGGATTGGATAGAGGATAGGATAGGATAGAGGATATTATAGGATAGAGGATATGATAGGATAGAGGATAGGCTAGGATAGAGGATTGGATAGGATAGAGGATAGATGATAGGATAGGATAGAGGATTGGATAGGATACAGGATAGGATAGGATAGAGGATAGGATAGGGGATTTGATAGGATAGAGGATAGGATAGGATAGAAGATAGGATAGGATAGAGGATAGGATAGGATAGAGGATAGGATAGGATAGAGGATAGGATAGACGATAGGATAGGATAGAGGATAGGATAGGATAGAGGATAGGGTAGGATAGAGGATAGGATAGGATAGAGGATAGGATAGGATAGAGGATAGGATAGGATAGAGGACAGGATAGGGGATTTGATAGGATAGAGGATATTATAGGATAGAGGATAGGATAGAGGATAGGATAGGATAGAGGACAGGATAGGATAGAGTATAGGATAGGATAGAGGATTGGATAGGATACAGGAAAGGATAGGATTGAGGATAGATGATAGGATATGATAGAGGATAGGATAGGATAGAGGATAGGATAGGAAAGAGGATAGGATAGGATAGAGGATAGGATAGGATAGAGGATAGGATAGACGATAGGATAGGATAGAGGATAGGATAGGATAGAGGATAGGATAGGATAGAGGATAGGATAGGATAGAGGATAGGATAGGATAGAGGATAGGATAGGATAGAGGATAGGATAGACGATAGGATAGGATAGAGGATAGGATAGGATAGAGGATAGGATAGGGGATTTGATAGGATAGAGGGTAGAATAGGACAGAAGATAGGATGGGATAGAGGATAGGATAGAGGATTGGATAGAGGATAGGATAGGATAGAGGATATTATAGGATAGAGGATATGATAGGATAGAAGATAGGATAGGATAGAAAATAGGATAGGATAGAGGATAGGATAGAGGTTAGGATAGGATAGGATAGAGGATAGGATAGGATAGAGGATAGGATAGGACAGAGGATAGGATAGGACAGAGGATAGGATAGGGGATTTGATAGGATAGAGGATAGGATAGGATAGAGGATAGGATAGGATAGAGGATAGGATAGGATAGAGGATAGGATAGGATAGAGGATAGGATAGACGACAGGATAGGATAGAGGATAGGATAGACGATAGGATAGGATAGAGGATAGGATAGGATAGAGGATAGGATAGGATAGAGGATAGGATAGGATAGACGATAGGATAGGATAGAGGATATGATAGGATAGAGGATAGGATAGGATAGGATACACGATAGGATAGGATAGAGGATAGGATAGGATAGAGGATAGGATAGGATAGGGGATTGGATAGGATACAGAACAGGATACGATAGGGGATAGGATAGGATAGAGGATAGGATAGAGAATAGGATAGGATAGAGGATAGGATAGAGGATAGGATAGGGGATTGGATAGGATACAGAACAGGATACGATAGGGGATAGGATAGGATAGAGAATAGGATAGGATAGAGGATAGGATAGAGGATTGGCTAGGATAGATGATATTATAGTATAGAGGATAGGATAGGGTTGAGGATAGGATAGGATAGAGGATAGGATAGACGGTAGGATAGACGATAGGATAGGATAGAGGATAGGATAGTACAGAGGATAGGATAGGGGATTTGATAGGATACAGGACAGGATAGAATAGAGGATAGGATAGGGTAGAGGATTGGACAGAGGATAGGATAGGATAGAGGATATTATAGGATAGAGGATATGATAGGATAGAGGATAGGCTAGGATAGAGGATAGGATAGACGATAGGATAGACGATAGGATAGGATAGAGGATACGATAGTACAGAGGATAGGATAGGGGATTTGATAGGATACATGACAGGATAGAATAGAGGATAGGATAGGATAGAGGATTGGATAGAGGATAGGATGGGATAGAGGATATTATAGGATAGAGGATATGATAGGATAGAGGATAGGCTAGGATAGAGGATTGGATAGGATAGAGGATAGATGATAGGATAGGATAGAGGATTGGATAGGATACAGGATAGGATAGGATAGAGGATAGGATAGGGGATTTGATAGGATAGAGGATAGGATAGGATAGAAGATAGGATAGGATAGAAGATAGGATAGGATAGAGGATAGGATAGGATAGAGGATAGGATAGGATAGAGGATAGGATAGGATAGAGGATAGGATAGACGATAGGATAGGATAGAGGATAGGATAGGATAGAGGATTGGATAGGATACAGGATAGGATAGGATAGAGGATAGGATAGGGGATTTGATAGGATAGAGGATAGGATAGGATAGAAGATAGGATAGGATAGAGGATAGGATAGGATAGAGGATAGGATAGGATAGAGGATAGGATAGGATAGAGGATAGGATAGAGGATAGGATAGGATAGAGGATAGGATAGGATAGAGGATAGGATAGACGATAGGATAGGATAGAGGATAGGATAGGATAGAGGATAGGGTAGGATAGAGGATAGGATAGGATAGAGGATAGGATAGGATAGAGGATAGGATAGGATAGAGGACAGGATAGGGGATTTGATAGGATAGAGGATATTATAGGATAGAGGATAGGATAGAGGATAGGATAGGATAGAGGACAGGATAGGATAGAGTATAGGATAGGATAGAGGATTGGATAGGATACAGGAAAGGATAGGATTGAGGATAGATGATAGGATATGATAGAGGATAGGATAGGATAGAGGATAGGATAGGAAAGAGGATAGGATAGGATAGAGGATAGGATAGGATAGAGGATAGGATAGACGATAGGATAGGATAGAGGATAGGATAGGATAGAGGATAGGATAGGATAGAGGATAGGATAGGATAGAGGATAGGATAGGATAGAGGATAGGATAGGATAGAGGATAGGATAGACGATAGGATAGGATAGAGGATAGGATAGGATAGAGGATAGGATAGGGGATTTGATAGGATAGAGGGTAGAATAGGACAGAAGATAGGATGGGATAGAGGATAGGATAGAGGATTGGATAGAGGATAGGATAGGATAGAGGATATTATAGGATAGAGGATATGATAGGATAGAAGATAGGATAGGATAGAAAATAGGATAGGATAGAGGATAGGATAGAGGTTAGGATAGGATAGGATAGAGGATAGGATAGGATAGAGGATAGGATAGGATAGAGGATAGGATAGGACAGAGGATAGGATAGGGGATTTGATAGGATAGAGGATAGGATAGGATAGAGGATAGGATAGGATAGAGGATAGGATAGGATAGAGGATAGGATAGACGACAGGATAGGATAGAGGATAGGATAGACGATAGGATAGGATAGAGGATAGGATAGGATAGAGGATAGGATAGGATAGAGGATAGGATAGGATAGACGATAGGATAGGATAGAGGATATGATAGGATAGAGGATAGGATAGGATAGGATACACGATAGGATAGGATAGAGGATAGGATAGGATAGAGGATAGGATAGGATAGGGGATTGGATAGGATACAGAACAGGATACGATAGGGGATAGGATAGGATAGAGGATAGGATAGAGAATAGGATAGGATAGAGGATAGGATAGAGGATAGGATAGGGGATTGGATAGGATACAGAACAGGATACGATAGGGGATAGGATAGGATAGAGAATAGGATAGGATAGAGGATAGGATAGAGGATTGGCTAGGATAGATGATATTATAGTATAGAGGATAGGATAGGGTTGAGGATAGGATAGGATAGAGGATAGGATAGACGATAGGATAGACGATAGGATAGGATAGAGGATAGGATAGTACAGAGGATAGGATAGGGGATTTGATAGGATACAGGACAGGATAGAATAGAGGATAGGATAGGGTAGAGGATTGGACAGAGGATAGGATAGGATAGAGGATATTATAGGATAGAGGATATGATAGGATAGAGGATAGGCTAGGATAGAGGATAGGATAGACGATAGGATAGACGATAGGATAGGATAGAGGATACGATAGTACAGAGGATAGGATAGGGGATTTGATAGGATACATGACAGGATAGAATAGAGGATAGGATAGGATAGAGGATTGGATAGAGGATAGGATGGGATAGAGGATATTATAGGATAGAGGATATGATAGGATAGAGGATAGGCTAGGATAGAGGATTGGATAGGATAGAGGATAGATGATAGGATAGGATAGAGGATTGGATAGGATACAGGATAGGATAGGATAGAGGATAGGATAGGGGATTTGATAGGATAGAGGATAGGATAGGATAGAGGATAGGATAGACGATAGGATAGGATAGAGGATAGGATAGGATAGAGGATTGGATAGGATACAGGATAGGATAGGATAGAGGATAGGATAGGGGATTTGATAGGATAGAGGATAGGATAGGATAGAAGATAGGATAGGATAGAGGATAGGATAGGATAGAGGATAGGATAGGATAGAGGATAGGATAGGATAGAGGATAGGATAGGATAGAGGATAGGATAGAGGATAGGATAGGATAGAGGATAGGATAGGATAGAGGATAGGATAGGATAGAGGATAGGATAGGATAGAGGATAGGATAGGATAGAGGATAGGATAGGATAGAGGATAGGATAGGATAGAGGATAGGATAGAGGATAGGATAGGATAGAGGATAGGATAGGATAGAGGATAGGATAGGATACAGGACAGGATAGGGGATTTGATAGGATAGAGGACAGGATAGGATAGAGTATAGGATAGGATAGAGGATTGGATAGGATACAGGAAAGGATAGGATTGAGGATAGATGATAGGATATGATAGAGGATAGGATAGGATAGAGGATAGGATAGGAAAGAGGATAGGATAGGATAGAGGATAGGATAGGATAGAGGATAGGATAGACGATAGGATAGGATAGAGGATAGGATAGACGATAGGATAGGATAGAGGATAGGATAGGATAGAGGATAGGATAGGATAGAGGATAGGATAGGATAGAGGATAGGATAGGATAGAGGATAGGATAGGATAGAGGATAGGATAGACGATAGGATAGGATAGAGGATAGGATAGACGATAGGATAGGATAGAGGATAGGATAGGATAGAGGATAGGATAGGATAGAGGATAGGATAGGATAGAGGATAGGATAGGATAGAGGATAGGATAGGATAGAGGATAGGATAGACGATAGGATAGGATAGAGAATAGGATAGGATAGAGGATAGGATAGGATAGAGGATAGGATAGGGGATTTGATAGGATAGAGGGTAGAATAGGACAGAAGATAGGATGGGATAGAGGATAGGATAGAGGATTGGATAGAGGATAGGATAGGATAGAGGATATTATAGGATAGAGGATATGATAGGATAGAAGATAGGATAGGATAGAAAATAGGATAGGATAGAGGATAGGATAGAGGTTAGGATAGGATAGGATAGAGGAGAGGATAGGATAGAGGATAGGATAGGATAGAGGATAGGATAGACGATAGGATAGAATAGAGGATAGGATAGGATAGAGGATAGGATAGAGGATAGGATAGAGGAGAGGATAGGATAGAGGATAGGATAGACGATAGGATAGGATAGAGGATAGGATAGGGGATTTGATAGGATAGAGGATAGGATAGGGGATTTGATAGGATAGAGGATAGGATAGGATAGAGGATAGGATAGGACAGAGGATAGGATAGGGGATTTGATAGGATAGAGGATAGGATAGAGGAGAGGATAGGATAGAGAATAGGATAGGATAGAGGATAGGATATGATTGGGGATAGAATAGGATAGAGCATAGGATAGGATAGAGGATAGGATAGACGATAGGATAGGATAGAGGAGAGGATAGGATAGGAAAGAGGATACTATAGGATAGAGGATAGGATAGGATAGAGGATAGGATAGACGATAGGATAGGATAGAGGATAGGATAGGATAGAGGATAGGATAGGATAGAGGATAGGATAGGATAGAGGATAGGATAGACGATAGGATAGGATAGAGGATAGGATAGGATAGAGGATAGGATAGGATAGAGGATAGGATAGGATAGAGGATAGGATAGGATAGAGGATAGGATAGGATAGAGGATAGGATAGGATAGAGGATAGGATAGGATAGAGGATAGGATAGACGATAGGATAGGATAGAGGATAGGATAGGATAGAGGATAGGATAGGGGATTTGATAGGATAGAGGGTAGAATAGGACAGAAGATAGGATAGGATAGAGGATAGGATAGAGGATTGGATAGAGGATAGGATAGGATAGAGGATATTATAGGATAGAGGATATGATAGGATAGAAGATAGGATAGGATAGAAGATAGGATAGGATAGAGGATAGGATAGAGGTTAGGATAGGATAGGATAGGATAGAGGATAGGATAGGATAGAGGATAGGATAGACGATAAGATAGAATAGAGGATAGGATAGGATAGAGGATAGGATAGAGGAGAGGATAGGATAGAGAATAGGATAGGATAGAGGATAGGATATGATTGGGGATAGAATAGGATAGAGCATAGGATAGGATAGAGGATAGGATAGACGATAGGATAGGATAGAGGATAGGATAGGATAGAGGATAGGATAGGGGATTTGATAGGATAGAGGATAGGATAGGGGATTTGATAGGATAGAGGATAGGATAGGATAGAGGATAGGATAGGACAGAGGATAGGATGGGGGATTTGATAGGATAGAGGATAGGATAGGATAGAGGATAGGATAGGATAGAGGATAGGATAGACGACAGGATAGGATAGAGGATAGGATAGACGATAGGATAGAATAGAGGATAGGATAGGATAGAGGATAGGATAGAGGATAGGATAGAGGAGAGGATAGGATAGAGAATAGGATAGGATAGAGGATAGGATATGATTGGGGATAGAATAGGATAGAGCATAGGATAGGATAGAGGATAGGATAGACGATAGGATAGGATAGAGGATAGGATAGGATAGAGGATAGGATAGACGATAGGATAGGATAGAGGATAGGATAGGATAGAGGATAGGATAGGATAGAGGATAGGATAGGATAGAGGATAGGATAGGATAGAGGATAGGATAGGATAGAGGATAGGATAGGATAGAGGATAGGATAGGATAGAGGATAGGATAGACGATAGGATAGGATAGAGGATAGGATAGGATAGAGGATAGGATAGGGGATTTGATAGGATAGAGGGTAGAATAGGACAGAAGATAGGATAGGATAGAGGATAGGATAGAGGATTGGATAGAGGATAGGATAGGATAGAGGATATTATAGGATAGAGGATATGATAGGATAAAGGATAGGCTAGGATAGAGGATAGGATAGACGATAGGATAGGATAGAGGATAGGATAGGATAGAGGATAGGATAGGATAGAGGATAGGATAGGATAGAGGATAGGATAGGATAGACGATAGGATAGGATAGAGGATAGGATAGGATAGAGGATAGGATAGGATAGAGGATAGGATAGGATAGAGGATAGGATAGGATAGGATAGAGGATAGGATAGACGATAGGATAGGATAGAGGATAGGATAGGATAGAGGATAGGATAGGGGATTTGATAGGATAGAGGGTAGAATAGGACAGAAGATAGGATAGGATAGAGGATAGGATAGAGGATTGGATAGAGGATAGGATAGGATAGAGGATATTATAGGATAGAGGATATGATAGGATAGAAGATAGGATAGGATAGAAGATAGGATAGGATAGAGGATAGGATAGAGGTTAGGATAGGATAGGATAGGATAGAGGATAGGATAGGATAGAGGATAGGATAGACGATAAGATAGAATAGAAGATAGGATAGGATAGAGGATAGGATAGAGGATAGGATAGAGGAGAGGATAGGATAGAGAATAGGATAGGATAGAGGATAGGATATGATTGGGGATAGAATAGGATAGAGCATAGGATAGGATAGAGGATAGGATAGACGATAGGATAGGATAGAGGATAGGATAGGATAGAGGATAGGATAGGGGATTTGATAGGATAGAGGATAGGATAGGGGATTTGATAGGATAGAGGATAGGATAGGATAGAGGATAGGATAGGACAGAGGATAGGATGGGGGATTTGATAGGATAGAGGATAGGATAGGATAGAGGATAGGATAGGATAGAGGATAGGATAGACGACAGGATAGGATAGAGGATAGGATAGACGATAGGATAGAATAGAGGATAGGATAGGATAGAGGATAGGATAGAGGATAGGATAGAGGAGAGGATAGGATAGAGAATAGGATAGGATAGAGGATAGGATATGATTGGGGATAGAATAGGATAGAGCATAGGATAGGATAGAGGATAGGATAGACGATAGGATAGGATAGAGGATAGGATAGGATAGAGGATAGGATAGACGATAGGATAGGATAGAGGATAGGATAGGATAGAGGATAGGATAGGATAGAGGATAGGATAGGATAGAGGATAGGATAGGATAGAGGATAGGATAGGATAGAGGATAGGATAGGATAGAGGATAGGATAGGATAGAGGATAGGATAGACGATAGGATAGGATAGAGGATAGGATAGGATAGAGGATAGGATAGGGGATTTGATAGGATAGAGGGTAGAATAGGACAGAAGATAGGATAGGATAGAGGATAGGATAGAGGATTGGATAGAGGATAGGATAGGATAGAGGATATTATAGGATAGAGGATATGATAGGATATAGGATAGGCTAGGATAGAGGATTGGATAGGATAGAGGATAGATGATAGGATAGGATAGAGGATTGGATAGGATACAGGATAGGATAGGATAGAGGATAGGATAGGGGATTTGATAGGATAGAGGATAGGATAGGATAGAAGATAGGATAGGATAGAGGATAGGATAGGATAGAGGATAGGATAGGATAGAGGATAGGATAGACGATAGGATAGAATAGAGGATAGGATAGGATAGAGGATAGGATAGAGGATAGGATAGAGGAGAGGATAGGGTAGAGAATAGGATAGGATAGAGGATAGGATATGATTGGGGATAGAATAGGATAGAGCATAGGATAGGATAGAGGATAGGATAGACGATAGGATAGGATAGAGGATATGATAGGATAGAGGATAGGATAGGATAGGATACACGATAGGATAGGATACACGATAGGATAGGATAGAGGATAGGATAGGATAGAGGATAGGATAGGATAGGGGATTGGATAGGATACAGAACAGGATGCGATAGGGGATAGGATAGGATAGAGGATAGGATAGAGAATAGGATAGGATAGAGGATAGGATAGAGGATAGGATAGGGGATTGGATAGGATACAGAACAGGATACGATAGGGGATAGGATAGGATAGAGAATAGGATAGGATAGAGGATAGGATAGAGGATTGGCTAGGATAGATGATATTATAGTATAGAGGATAGGATAGGGTTGAGAATAGGATAGGATAGAGGATAGGATAGACGATAGGATAGACGATAGGATAGGATAGAGGATAGGATAGTACAGAGGATAGGATAGGGGATTTGATAGGATACAGGACAGGATAGAATAGAGGATAGGATAGGATAGAGGATTGGATAGAGGATAGGATAGGATAGAGGATTGGATAGAGGATAGGATAGGATAGAGGATATTATAGGATAGAGGATAGGCTAGGATAGAGGATTGGATAGGATAGAGGATAGATGATAGGATAGGATAGAGGATTGGATAGGATACAGGATAGGATAGGATAGAGGATAGGATAGGGGATTTGATAGGATAGAGGATAGGATAGGATAGAAGATAGGATAGGATAGAGGATAGGATAGGATAGAGGATAGGATAGGATAGAGGATAGGATAGACGATAGGATAGGATAGAGGATAGGATAGGATAGAGGATAGGATAGGATAGAGGATAGGATAGACGATAGGATAGGATAGAGGATAGGATAGGATAGAGGATAGGATAGGGGATTTGATAGGATAGAGGGTAGAATAGGACAGAAGATAGGATGGGATAGAGGATAGGATAGAGGATTGGATAGAGGATAGGATAGGATAGAGGATATTATAGGATAGAGGATATGATAGGATAGAAGATAGGATAGGATAGAAAATAGGATAGGATAGAGGATAGGATAGAGGTTAGGATAGGATAGGATAGAGGATAGGATAGGATAGAGGATAGGATAGGATAGAGGATAGGATAGACGATAAGATAGAATAGAAGATAGGATAGGATAGAGGATAGGATAGAGGATAGGATAGAGGAGAGGATAGGATAGAGAATAGGATAGGATAGAGGATAGGATATGATTGGGGATAGAATAGGATAGAGCATAGGATAGGATAGAGGATAGGATAGACGATAGGATAGGATAGAGGATAGGATAGGATAGAGGATAGGATAGGGGATTTGATAGGATAGAGGATAGGATAGGGGATTTGATAGGATAGAGGATAGGATAGGATAGAGGATAGGATAGGACAGAGGATAGGATGGGGGATTTGATAGGATAGAGGATAGGATAGGATAGAGGATAGGATAGGATAGAGGATAGGATAGACGACAGGATAGGATAGAGGATAGGATAGACGATAGGATAGAATAGAGGATAGGATAGGATAGAGGATAGGATAGAGGATAGGATAGAGGAGAGGATAGGATAGAGAATAGGATAGGATAGAGGATAGGATATGATTGGGGATAGAATAGGATAGAGCATAGGATAGGATAGAGGATAGGATAGACGATAGGATAGGATAGAGGATAGGATAGGATAGAGGATAGGATAGACGATAGGATAGGATAGAGGATAGGATAGGATAGAGGATAGGATAGGATAGAGGATAGGATAGGATAGAGGATAGGATAGGATAGAGGATAGGATAGGATAGAGGATAGGATAGGATAGAGGATAGGATAGGATAGAGGATAGGATAGGATAGAGGATAGGATAGACGATAGGATAGGATAGAGGATAGGATAGGATAGAGGATAGGATAGGGGATTTGATAGGATAGAGGGTAGAATAGGACAGAAGATAGGATAGGATAGAGGATAGGATAGAGGATTGGATAGAGGATAGGATAGGATAGAGGATATTATAGGATAGAGGATATGATAGGATATAGGATAGGCTAGGATAGAGGATTGGATAGGATAGAGGATAGATGATAGGATAGGATAGAGGATTGGATAGGATACAGGATAGGATAGGATAGAGGATAGGATAGGGGATTTGATAGGATAGAGGATAGGATAGGATAGAAGATAGGATAGGATAGAGGATAGGATAGGATAGAGGATAGGATAGGATAGAGGATAGGATAGACGATAGGATAGAATAGAGGATAGGATAGGATAGAGGATAGGATAGAGGATAGGATAGAGGAGAGGATAGGGTAGAGAATAGGATAGGATAGAGGATAGGATATGATTGGGGATAGAATAGGATAGAGCATAGGATAGGATAGAGGATAGGATAGACGATAGGATAGGATAGAGGATAGGATAGGATAGAGGATAGGATAGGATGGAGGATAGGATAGGATAGACGATAGGATAGGATAGAGGATATGATAGGATAGAGGATAGGATAGGATAGGATACACGATAGGATAGGATACACGATAGGATAGGATAGAGGATAGGATAGGATAGAGGATAGGATAGGATAGGGGATTGGATAGGATACAGAACAGGATGCGATAGGGGATAGGATAGGATAGAGGATAGGATAGAGAATAGGATAGGATAGAGGATAGGATAGAGGATAGGATAGGGGATTGGATAGGATACAGAACAGGATACGATAGGGGATAGGATAGGATAGAGAATAGGATAGGATAGAGGATAGGATAGAGGATTGGCTAGGATAGATGATATTATAGTATAGAGGATAGGATAGGGTTGAGAATAGGATAGGATAGAGGATAGGATAGACGATAGGATAGACGATAGGATAGGATAGAGGATAGGATAGTACAGAGGATAGGATAGGGGATTTGATAGGATACAGGACAGGATAGAATAGAGGATAGGATAGGATAGAGGATTGGATAGAGGATAGGATAGGATAGAGGATTGGATAGAGGATAGGATAGGATAGAGGATATTATAGGATAGAGGATAGGCTAGGATAGAGGATTGGATAGGATAGAGGATAGATGATAGGATAGGATAGAGGATTGGATAGGATACAGGATAGGATAGGATAGAGGATAGGATAGGGGATTTGATAGGATAGAGGATAGGATAGGATAGAAGATAGGATAGGATAGAGGATAGGATAGGATAGAGGATAGGATAGGATAGAGGATAGGATAGACGATAGGATAGGATAGAGGATAGGATAGGATAGAGGATAGGATAGGATAGAGGATAGGATAGACGATAGGATAGGATAGAGGATAGGATAGGATAGAGGATAGGATAGGGGATTTGATAGGATAGAGGGTAGAATAGGACAGAAGATAGGATGGGATAGAGGATAGGATAGAGGATTGGATAGAGGATAGGATAGGATAGAGGATATTATAGGATAGAGGATATGATAGGATAGAAGATAGGATAGGATAGAAAATAGGATAGGATAGAGGATAGGATAGAGGTTACTATAGGATAGGATAGAGGATAGGATAGGATAGAGGATAGGATAGGATAGAGGATAGGATAGGATAGAGGATAGGATAGGATAGAGGATAGGATAGGATAGAGGATAGGATAGGATAGAGGATAGGATAGGATAGAGGATAGGATAGGATAGAGGATACGATAGGATAGAGGATAGGATAGACGATAGGATAGAATAGAGGATAGGATAGGATAGAGGATAGGATAGAGGATAGGATAGAGGAGAGGATAGGATAGAGAATAGGATAGGATAGAGGATAGGATAGGATAGAGGATAGGATAGGATAGAGGATAGGATAGGACAGAGGATAGGATGGGGGATTTGATAGGATAGAGGATAGGATAGGATAGAGGATAGGATAGGATAGAGGATAGGATAGACGACAGGATAGGATAGAGGATAGGATAGACGATAGGATAGAATAGAGGATAGGATAGGATAGAGGATAGGATAGAGGATAGGATAGAGGAGAGGATAGGATAGAGAATAGGATAGGATAGAGGATAGGATATGATTGGGGATAGAATAGGATAGAGCATAGGATAGGATAGAGGATAGGATAGACGATAGGATAGGATAGAGGATAGGATAGGATAGAGGATAGGATAGACGATAGGATAGGATAGAGGATAGGATAGGATAGAGGATAGGATAGGATAGAGGATAGGATAGGATAGAGGATAGGATAGGATAGAGGATAGGATAGGATAGAGGATAGGATAGGATAGAGGATAGGATAGGATAGAGGATAGGATAGGATAGAGGATAGGATAGACGATAGGATAGGATAGAGGATAGGATAGGATAGAGGATAGGATAGGGGATTTGATAGGATAGAGGGTAGAATAGGACAGAAGATAGGATAGGATAGAGGATAGGATAGAGGATTGGATAGAGGATAGGATAGGATAGAGGATATTATAGGATAGAGGATATGATAGGATATAGGATAGGCTAGGATAGAGGATTGGATAGGATAGAGGATAGATGATAGGATAGGATAGAGGATTGGATAGGATACAGGATAGGATAGGATAGAGGATAGGATAGGGGATTTGATAGGATAGAGGATAGGATAGGATAGAAGATAGGATAGGATAGAGGATAGGATAGGATAGAGGATAGGATAGGATAGAGGATAGGATAGACGATAGGATAGAATAGAGGATAGGATAGGATAGAGGATAGGATAGAGGATAGGATAGAGGAGAGGATAGGGTAGAGAATAGGATAGGATAGAGGATAGGATATGATTGGGGATAGAATAGGATAGAGCATAGGATAGGATAGAGGATAGGATAGACGATAGGATAGGATAGAGGATAGGATAGGATAGAGGATAGGATAGGATGGAGGATAGGATAGGATAGACGATAGGATAGGATAGAGGATATGATAGGATAGAGGATAGGATAGGATAGGATACACGATAGGATAGGATACACGATAGGATAGGATAGAGGATAGGATAGGATAGAGGATAGGATAGGATAGGGGATTGGATAGGATACAGAACAGGATGCGATAGGGGATAGGATAGGATAGAGGATAGGATAGAGAATAGGATAGGATAGAGGATAGGATAGAGGATAGGATAGGGGATTGGATAGGATACAGAACAGGATACGATAGGGGATAGGATAGGATAGAGAATAGGATAGGATAGAGGATAGGATAGAGGATTGGCTAGGATAGATGATATTATAGTATAGAGGATAGGATAGGGTTGAGAATAGGATAGGATAGAGGATAGGATAGACGATAGGATAGACGATAGGATAGGATAGAGGATAGGATAGTACAGAGGATAGGATAGGGGATTTGATAGGATACAGGACAGGATAGAATAGAGGATAGGATAGGATAGAGGATTGGATAGAGGATAGGATAGGATAGAGGATTGGATAGAGGATAGGATAGGATAGAGGATATTATAGGATAGAGGATAGGCTAGGATAGAGGATTGGATAGGATAGAGGATAGATGATAGGATAGGATAGAGGATTGGATAGGATACAGGATAGGATAGGATAGAGGATAGGATAGGGGATTTGATAGGATAGAGGATAGGATAGGATAGAAGATAGGATAGGATAGAGGATAGGATAGGATAGAGGATAGGATAGGATAGAGGATAGGATAGACGATAGGATAGGATAGAGGATAGGATAGGATAGAGGATAGGATAGGATAGAGGATAGGATAGACGATAGGATAGGATAGAGGATAGGATAGGATAGAGGATAGGATAGGGGATTTGATAGGATAGAGGGTAGAATAGGACAGAAGATAGGATGGGATAGAGGATAGGATAGAGGATTGGATAGAGGATAGGATAGGATAGAGGATATTATAGGATAGAGGATATGATAGGATAGAAGATAGGATAGGATAGAAAATAGGATAGGATAGAGGATAGGATAGAGGTTACTATAGGATAGGATAGAGGATAGGATAGGATAGAGGATAGGATAGGATAGAGGATAGGATAGGATAGAGGATAGGATAGGATAGAGGATAGGATAGGATAGAGGATAGGATAGGATAGAGGATAGGATAGGATAGAGGATACGATAGGATAGAGGATAGGATAGACGATAGGATAGAATAGAGGATAGGATAGGATAGAGGATAGGATAGAGGATAGGATAGAGGAGAGGATAGGATAGAGAATAGGATAGGATAGAGGATAGGATAGGATAGAGGATAGGATAGGGGATTTGATAGGATAGAGGATAGGATAGGGGATTTGATAGGATAGAGGATAGGATAGGATAGAGGATAGGATAGGACAGAGGATAGGATAGGGGATTTGATAGGATAGAGGATAGGATAGGATAGAGGATAGGATAGGATAGAGGATAGGATAGACGACAGGATAGGATAGAGGATAGGATAGACGATAGGATAGAATAGAGGATAGGATAGGATAGAGGATAGGATAGAGGATAGGATAGAGGAGAGGATAGGATAGAGGAGAGGATAGGATAGAGAATAGGATAGGATAGAGGATAGGATATGATTGGGGATAGAATAGGATAGAGCATAGGATAGGATAGAGGATAGGATAGACGATAGGATAGGATAGAGCATAGGATAGGATAGAGGATAGGATAGACGATAGGATAGGATAGAGGATAGGATAGGATAGGAAAGAGGATACTATAGGATAGAGGATAGGATAGGATAGAGGATAGGATAGACGATAGGATAGGATAGAGGATAGGATAGGATAGAGGATAGGATAGGATAGAGGATAGGATAGGATAGAGGATAGGATAGGATAGAGGATAGGATAGGAAAGAGGATAGGATAGGATAGAGGATAGGATAGACGATAGGATAGGATAGAGGATAGGATAGGATAGAGGATAGGATAGGGGATTTGATAGGATAGAGGGTAGAATAGGACAGAAGATAGGATAGGATAGAGGATAGGATAGAGGATTGGATAGAGGATAGGATAGGATAGAGGATATTAAAGGATAGAGGATATGATAGGATAGAAGATAGGATAGGATAGAAGATAGGATAGGATAGAGGATGGGATAGAGGTTAGGATAGGATAGGATAGAGGATAGGATAGGATAGAGGATACTATAGGATAGAGGATAGGATAGACGATAGGATAGAATAGAGGATAGGATAGGATAGAGGGTAGGATAGAGGATAGGATAGAGGAGAGGATAGGATAGAGAATAGGATAGGATAGAGGATAGGATATGATGGGGGATAGAATAGGATAGAGCATAGGATAGGATAGAGGATAGGATAGACGATAGGATACGATAGAGGATAGGATAGGATAGAGGATAGGATAGGGGATTTGATAGGATAGAGGATAGGAGAGGGGATTTGATAGGATAGAGGATAGGATAGGATAGAGGATAGGATAGGACAGAGGATAGGATAGGGGATTTGATAGGATAGAGGATAGGATAGGATAGAGGATAGGATAGGATAGAGGATAGGATAGACGACAGGATAGGATAGAGGATAGGATAGACGATAGGATAGAATAGAGGATAGGATAGGATAGAGGATAGGATAGAGGATAGGATAGAGGAGAGGATAGGATAGAGAATAGGATAGGATAGAGGATAGGATATGATTGGGGATAGAATAGGATAGAGCATAGGATAGGATAGAGGATAGGATAGAGCATAGGATAGGATAGAGGATAGGATAGACGATAGGATAGGATAGAGGATAGGATAGGATAGGAAAGAGGTTACTATAGGATAGAGGATAGGATAGGATAGAGGATAGGATAGACGATAGGATAGGATAGAGGATAGGATAGGATAGAGGATAGGATAGGATAGAGGATAGGATAGGATAGAGGATAGGATAGGATAGAGGATAGGATAGACGATAGGATAGGATAGAGGATAGGATAGGATAGAGGATAGGATAGGGGATTTGATAGGATAGAGGGTAGAATAGGACAGAAGATAGGATAGGATAGAGGATAGGATAGAGGATTGGATAGAGGATAGGATAGGATAGAGGATATTATAGGATAGAGGATATGATAGGATAGAAGATAGGATAGGATAGAAAATAGGATAGGATAGAGGATAGGATAGAGGTTAGGATAGGATAGGATAGAGGATAGGATAGGATAGAGGATAGGATATGATTGGGGATAGAATAGGATAGAGCATAGGATAGGATAGAGGATAGGATAGAGGATAGGATAGGATAGAGGATAGGATAGTATAGAGGATAGGATAGGGGATTTGATAGGATAGAGGATAGGATAGGGGATTTGATAGGATAGAGGATAGGATAGGATAGAGGATAGGATAGGACAGAGGATAGGATAGGGGATTTGATAGGATAGAGGATAGGATAGGATAGAGGATAGGATAGGATAGAGGATAGGATAGACGACAGGATAGGATAGAGGATAGGATAGACGATAGGATAGAATAGAGGATAGGATATGATAGAGGATAGGATAGAGGATAGGATAGAGGAGAGGATAGGATAGAGAATAGGATAGGATAGAGGATAGGATAGAGGATAGGATAGAGGATAGGATAGAGGATAGGATAGAGGATAGGATAGAGGATAGGATAGGATAGAGGATAGGATAGGAAAGAGGATACTATAGGATAGAGGATAGGATAGGAAAGAGGATACTATAGGATAGAGGATAGGATAGGATAGAGGATAGGATAGGATAGAGGATAGGATAGGATAGAGGATAGGATAGAATAGAGGATAGGATAGGATAGAGGATAGGATAGAGGATAGGATAGAGGATAGGATAGAGTAGAGGATAGGATAGAGAATAGGATAGAGGATAGGATAGGATAGAGGATAGGATAGGAATGAGGATACTATAGGATAGAGGATAGGATAGGAAAGAGGATACTATAGGATAGAGGATAGGATAGGATAAAGGATAGGATAGACGATAGGATAGGATAGAGGATAGGATAGGATAGAGGATAGGATAGGATAGAGGATAGGATAGGATAGAGGATAGGATAGGATAGAGGATAGGATAGAATAGAGGATAGGTTAGGATAGAGGATAGGATAGAGGATAGGATAGAGGAGAGGATAGGATAGAGAATAGGATAGGATAGAGGATAGGATATGATTGGGGATAGAATAGGATAGAGCATAGGATAGGATAGAGGATAGGATAGACGATAGGATAGGATAGAGGATAGTATAGGATAGAGCATAGGATAGGGGATTTGATAGGATAGAGGATAGGATAGGGGATTTGATAGGATAGAGGATAGGATAGGATAGAGGATAGGATAGGACAGAGGATAGGATAGGGGATTTGATAGGATAGAGGATAGGATAGGATAGAGGATAGGATAGGATAGAGGATAGGATAGGATAGAGAATAGGATAGACGACAGGATAGGATAAAGGATAGGATAGACGATAGGATAGGATAGAGGATAGGATAGGATAGAGGATAGGATAGGATAGAGGATAGGATAGGATAGACGATAGGATAGGATAGAGGATAGGATAGGATAGAGGATAGGATAGGATAGAGGAAAGGATAGGATAGAAGATAGGATAGGATAGAGGATAGGATAGGATAGAGGATAGGATAGGATAGAGGATAGGATAGACGATAGGATAGGATACAGGATAGGATATAATAGAGGATAGGATAGGGGATGTGATAGGATAGAGGATTGGATAGGATACAGGAAAGGATAGGATTGATGATAGATGATAGGATAGGATAGAGGATTGGATAGGATACAGGATAGGATAGGATAGAAGATATGATAGGGGATTTGATAGGATAGAGGATATTATAGGATAGAGGATAGGATAGAGGATAGGATAGGATAGAGGATAGGATAGGATAGGATAGAGGATAGGATAGGATAGAGGATTGGATAGCATACAGGAAAGGATAGGATTGATGATAGATGATAGGATAGGATAGAGGATTGGATAGGATACAGGATAGGATAGGATAGAGGATAGGATAGGGGATTTGATAGGTTAGAGGATAGGATAGGATAGAAGATAGGATAGGATAGAGGATAGGATAGGATAGAGGATAGGATAGGATTGAGGATAGGATAGGATAGAGGATAGGATAGACGATAGGATAGACGATAGGATAGGATAGAGTATAGGATAGGATAGACGATAGGATAGGATAGAGGATAGGATAGGGGATTTGATAGGATACAGGATAGGATAGAGGATAGGATAGGATAGAGGATAGGATAGGATAGAGGATAGGATATAATAGAGGATAGGATAGACGATAGGATGGGATAGAGGATAGGATAGGATAGAGGATAGGATAGACGATAGGATAGAATAGAGGATAGGATAGGATAGAGGATATTATAGGATAGAGGATATGATAGGATAGAGGATAGGATAGGATAGAATATAGGATAGGATAGAGGATAGGATAGGATAGGATAGAGGATAGGATAGGATAGAGGATAGGATAGGATAGAGGATAGGATAGACGATAGGATAGAATAGAGGATAGGATAGGATAGAGGATAGGATAGAGGATAGGATAGAGGATAGGATAGGATAGAGAATAGGATAGGATAGAGGATAGGATATGATAGGGGATAGGATAGGATAGAGCATAGGATAGGGTAGAGGATAGGATAGACGATAGGATAAGATAGAGGATAGGATAGGATAGAGGATAGGATAGGGGATTTGATAGGATAGGGGACTTGATAGGATAGAGGATAGGATAGGATAGAGGATAGGATAGGACAGAGGATAGGATAGGGGATTTGATAGGATAGAGGGTAGGATAGGATAGAGGATAGGATAGGATAGAGGATAGGATAGGATAGAGGATAGGATAGACGACAGGATAGGATAGAGGATAGGATAGACGATAGGATAGAATAGAGGATAGGATAGGATAGAGGATAGGATAGAGGATAAGATAGAGGAGAGGATAGGATAGAGAATAGGATAGGATAGAGGATAGGATATGATTGGGGATAGAATAGGATAGAGCATAGGATAGGATAGAGGATAGGATAGAGGATAGGATAGGAAAGAGGATAGGATAGGAAAGAGGATACTATAGGATAGAGGATAGGATAGGAAAGAGGATACTATAGGATAGAGGATAGGATAGGATAGAGGATAGGATAGACGATAGGATAGGATAGAGGATAGGATAGGATAGACGATAGGATAGGATAGAGGATAGGATAGACGATAGGATAGGATAGAGGATAGGATAGGATAGAGGATAGGATAGGGGATTTGATAGGATAGAGGATAGGATAGGGGATTTGATAGTATAGAGGATAGGATAGGATAGACGATAGGATAGGATAGAGGATATGGTAGGATAGAGGATAGGATAGGATAGGATACACGATAGGATAGGATAGAGGATAGGATAGGATAGAGGATAGGATAGGATAGAGGATAGGATAGGATAGGGGATTGGATAGGATACAGAACAGGATACGATAGGGGATAGGATAGGATAGAGGATAGGATAGAGAATAGGATAGGATAGAGGATAGTATAGAGGATAGGATAGGGGATTGGATAGGATACAGAACAGGATACGATAGGGGATAGGATAGGATACAGAACAGGATACGATAGGGGATAGGATAGGATAGAGAATAGGATAGGATAGAGGATAGGATAGAGGATTGGCTAGGATAGATGATATTATAGTATAGAGGATAGGATAGGGTTGAGGATAGGATAGGATAGAGGATAGGATAGGGGATTGGATAGGATAGAGAACAGGATACGATAGGGGATAGGATAGGATAGAGGATAGGATAGGATAGAGGATAGGATAGGCGATTTGATAGGATAGAGGATAGGATAGGATAGAAGATAGGATAGGATAGAGGATAGGATAGGATAGAGGATAGGATAGGACAGAGGATAGGATAGGATAGAGGATAGGATAGACGATAGGATAGACGATAGGATAGGATAGAGGATAGGATAGTACAGAGGATAGGATAGGGTATTTGTTAGGATACAGGACAGGATAGAATAGAGGATAGGATAGGATAGAGGATTGGATAGAGGATAGGATAGGATAGAGGATGTTATAGGATAGAGGATATGATAGGATAGAGGATTGGATAGGTTAGAGGATAGATGATAGGATAGGATAGAGGATTGGATAGGATACAGGATAGGATACAGGATAGGATAGGATAGAGGATAGATGATAGGATATGATAGAGGATAGGATAGGATAGAGGATAGGATAGGATAGAGGATAGATGATAGGATATGATAGAGGATAGGATAGGATAGAGGATAGGATAGGATAGAGGATAGGATAGGATAGAGGATAGGATAGGATAGAGGATAGGATAGGATAGAGGATAGGATAGGATAGAGGATAGGATAGGATAGAGGATAGGATAGGATAGAGGATAGGATAGAGAATAGGTTAGGATTGAGGATAGGATAGAGGATAGCATAGGATAGAGGACAGGATAGGATAGAGGATAGGATAGGATAGAGGATAGGATAGGATAGGATAGAGGATAGGATAGGATAGACGATTGGATAGGATACAGGAAAGGATAGGATTGATGATAGATGATAGGATAGGATAGAGGATAGGATAGGGGATTTGATAGGATAGAGGATAGGATAGGAAAGAGGATAGGATAGACGATAGGATAGGATAGAGGATAGGATAGGATAGAGGATAGGATAGAGAATAGGTTAGGATTGAGGATAGGATAGAGGATAGCATAGGATAGAGGATAGGATAGGATAGAGGATAGGATAGACGATAGGATAGAATAGAGGATAGGATAGGATAGAGGATATTATAGGATAGAGGATATGATAGGATAGAGGATAGGATAGGATAGAAGATAGGATAGGATAGAGGATAGGATAGGATAGGATAGAGGATAGGATAGGATAGAGGATAGGATAGGATAGAGGATAGGATAGGATAGAGGATAGGATAGGATAGAGGATAGGATAGGATAGGATAGAGGATAGGATAGACGATAGGATAGTATAGAGGATAGGATAGGATAGAGGATAGGATAGAGGATAGGATAGAGGATAGGATAGAGGATAGGATAGAGGATAGGATAGAGGATAGGATAGAGGATAGGATAGGATAGAGAATAGGATAGGATAGAGGATAGGATAGACGATAGGATAGAATAGAGGATAGGATAGGATAGAGGATATTATAGGATAGAGGATATGATAGGATAGAGGATAGGATAGGATAGAGGATAGGATAGGATAGAGGATAGGATAGGATAGAGGATAGGATAGACGATAGGATAGAATAGAGGATAGGATAGGATAGAGGATAGGATAGAGGATAGGATAGAGGATAGGATAGAGGATAGGATAGAGGATAGGATAGAGGATAGGATAGGATAGAGAATAGGATAGGATAGAGGATAGGATATGATAGGGGATAGGATAGAATAGAGCATAGGATAGGATAGAGGATAGGATAGACGATAGGATAGGATAGAGGATAGGATAGGATAGAGGATATGATAGGATAGAGGATAGGATAGGATAGAGGATAGGATAGGGGATTTGATAGGATAGAGGGTAGGATAGGATAGAGGATAGGATAGGACAGAGGATGGGATAGGGGATTTGATAGGATAGAGGATAGGATAGGAAAGAGGATAGGATAGACGATAGGATAGGGTAGAGGATAGGATAGGATAGAGGATAGGATAGGGGATTTGATAGGATAGAGGATAGGATAGGACAGAAGATAGGATAGGATAGAGGATAGGATAGAGGATTGGATAGAGGATAGGATAGGATGGAGGATATTATAGGATAGAGGATATGATAGGATAGAGGATAGGATAGGATAGAAGATAGGATAGGATAGAGGATAGGATAGGATAGGATAGAGGATAGGATAGGATAGAGGATAGGATAGGATAGAGGATAGGATAGGATAGAGGATAGGATAGGGGATTTGATAGGATAGGGGATTTGATAGGATAGAGGATAGGAAAGGATAGAGGATAGGATAGGAAAGAGGATAGGATAGGGGATAGGATAGGATAGAGGATAGGATAGACGACAGGATAGGATAGACGATAGGATAAACGATAGGATAGGATAGAGGATAGGATAGAGTATAGATGATAGGATAGGATAGAGGATAGGATAGGGGATGTGATAGGATAGAGGATAGGATAGGAAAGAGGATAGGATAGACGATAGGATAGGATAGAGGATAGGATAGAGAATAGGTTAGGATTGAGGATAGGATAGAGGATAGCATAGGATAGAGGACAGGATAGGATAGAGGATAGGATAGGATAGAGGATTGGATATGATACAGGAAAGGATAGGATTGAGGATAGATGATAGGATAGGATAGAAGATAGGATAGGATAGAGGATAAGATAGGATAGAGGATAGGATAGGGTATTTGATTGGATAGATGATAGGGTAGGATAGAAGATAGGATAGGATAGGATAGAGGATAGGATACTATAGAGGATAGGATAGGATAGAGGCTAGGAGAGGATAGACGATAGGATAGGATAGAGGATAGGATAGGATAGAGGATAGGATAGGATAGAGGATAGGATAGGATAGAGGATAGGATAGACGATAGGATAGGATAGAGGATAGGATAGGATAGAGGATAGGATAGACGATAGGATAGGATAGAGGATAGGATAGGATAGAAGCTAGGATAGGATAGAGGATAGGATAGGATAGAGGATAGGATAGAGGATAGGATAGAGGATAGGATAGAGGATATGATAGAGGATAGGATAGGATAGAGAATAGGATAGGATAGAGGATAGGATATGATAGGGGATAGGATAGGATAGAGCATAGGATAGGATAGAGGATAGGATAGACGATAGGATAGGATAGAGGATAGGATAGGATAGAGGATAGGATAGGGGATTTGATAGGATAGGGGATTTGATAGGATAGAGGATAGGATAGGATAGAGGATAGGATAGGAAAGAGGATAGGATAGGGGATAGGATAGGATAGAGGATAGGATAGACGACAGGATAGGATAGACGATAGGATAAACGATAGGATAGGATAGAGGATAGGATAGAGTATAGATGATAGGATAGGATAGAGGATAGGATAGGGGATGTGATAGGATAGAGGATAGGATAGGAAAGAGGATAGGATAGACGATAGGATAGGATAGAGGATAGGATAGAGAATAGGTTAGGATTGAGGATAGGATAGAGGATAGCATAGGATAGAGGACAGGATAGGATAGAGGATAGGATAGGATAGAGGATTGGATATGATACAGGAAAGGATAGGATTGAGGATAGATGATAGGATAGGATAGAAGATAGGATAGGATAGAGGATAAGATAGGATAGAGGATAGGATAGGGTATTTGATTGGATAGATGATAGGGTAGGATAGAAGATAGGATAGGATAGGATAGAGGATAGGATACTATAGAGGATAGGATAGGATAGAGGCTAGGAGAGGATAGACGATAGGATAGGATAGAGGATAGGATAGGATAGAGGATAGGATAGGATAGAGGATAGGATAGGATAGAGGATAGGATAGACGATAGGATAGGATAGAGGATAGGATAGGATAGAGGATAGGATAGACGATAGGATAGGATAGAGGATAGGATAGGATAGAAGCTAGGATAGGATAGAGGATAGGATAGGATAGAGGATAGAGGATAGGATAGGATAGAGGATAGGATAGGATAGAGGATATGATAGGATAGAGGATAGGATAGGATAGAGGATAGGATAGGATAGAGGATAGGATAGGATAGAGGATAGGATATGATAGAGGATAGGATATGATAGAGGATAGGATAGGATAGAGGATAGGATAGGATAGAGGATAGGATAGGATAGAGGATAGGATAGGACAGAGGATAGGATAGGACAGAGGATAGGATAGGGGATAGGATAGGATAGTAGATATTATAGGATAGAGTATAGGATAGGATAGAGGATAGGATAGGATAGAGGATTGGATAGGATAGAGGATAGATGATAGGATAGGATAGAGCATGGGATAGGATACAGGATAGGATAGGATAGAGGATAGGATAGACGATAGGATAGGATAGAGGACAGGATAGGATAGAGGATAGGATAGGATAGAGGATTGGATAGGATAGAGGATAGATGATAGGATAGGATAGAGGATTGGATAGGATACAGGATAGGATAGGATAGAGGATAGGGTAGGGGATTTGATAGGATAGAGGATAGGATAGGATAGAAGATAGGATATAATAGAGGATAGGATAGGATAGAGGATAGGATAGGATAGAGGATAGGATAGGATAGAGGATAGGATAGGATAGAGGATAGGATAGGATAGAGGATAGGATAGGATAGAGGATAGGATAGGATAGAGGATAGGATAGGATAGAGGATAGGATAGGATAGAGGATAGGATAGGATAGAGGATAGGATAGGATAGAGGATAGGATAGGATAGAGGATAGGATAGACGATAGGATAGGATAGGGGATAGGATAGGATAGAGGATAGGATAGGATAGAGGAGAGGATAGGATAGAGGATAGGATAGGATAGGATAGAGGATAGGATAGACGATAGGATAGGATAGAGGATAGGATAGGATAGAGGATAGGATAGGGGATTTGATAGGATAGGGGATTTGATAGGATAGAGGATAGGATAGGATAGAGGATAGGATAGGAAAGAGGATAGGATAGGTGATAGGATAGGATAGAGGATAGGATAGACGACAGGATAGGATAGACGATAGGATAGACGATAGGATAGGATAGAGGATAGGATAGAGTATAGATGATAGGATAGGATAGAGGATAGGATAGGGGATGTGATAGGATAGAGGATAGGATAGGAAAGAGGATAGGATAGACGATAGGATAGGATAGAGGATAGGATAGAGAATAGGTTAGGATTGAGGATAGGATAGAGGATAGCATAGGATAGAGGACAGGATAGGATAGAGGATAGGATAGGATAGAGGATTGGATATGATACAGGAAAGGATAGGATTGAGGATAGATGATAGGATAGGATAGAAGATAGGATAGGATAGAGGATAAGATAGGATAGAGGATAGGATAGGGTATTTGATTGGATAGATGATAGGGTAGGATAGAAGATAGGATAGGATAGGATAGAGGATAGGATACTATAGAGGATAGGATAGGATAGAGGCTAGGAGAGGATAGACGATAGGATAGGATAGAGGATAGGATAGGATAGAGGATAGGATAGGATAGAGGATCGGATAGGATAGAGGATAGGATAGACGATAGGATAGGATAGAGGATAGGATAGGATAGAGGATAGGATAGGATAGAAGCTAGGATAGGATAGAGGATAGGATAGGATAGAGGATAGAGGATAGGATAGGATAGAGGATAGGATAGGATAGAGGATATGATAGGATAGAGGATAGGATAGGATAGAGGATAGGATAGGATAGAGGATAGGATAGGATAGAGGATAGGATATGATAGAGGATAGGATATGATAGAGGATAGGATAGGATAGAGGATAGGATAGGATAGAGGATAGGATAGGATAGAGGATAGGATAGGACAGAGGATAGGATAGGACAGAGGATAGGATAGGGGATAGGATAGGATAGTAGATATTATAGGATAGAGTATAGGATAGGATAGAGGATAGGATAGGATAGAGGATTGGATAGGATAGAGGATAGATGATAGGATAGGATAGAGCATGGGATAGGATACAGGATAGGATAGGATAGAGGATAGGATAGACGATAGGATAGGATAGAGGACAGGATAGGATAGAGGATAGGATAGGATAGAGGATTGGATAGGATAGAGGATAGATGATAGGATAGGATAGAGGATTGGATAGGATACAGGATAGGATAGGATAGAGGATAGGGTAGGGGATTTGATAGGATAGAGGATAGGATAGGATAGAAGATAGGATATAATAGAGGATAGGATAGGATAGAGGATAGGATAGGATAGAGGATAGGATAGGATAGAGGATAGGATAGGATAGAGGATAGGATAGGATAGAGGATAGGATAGGATAGAGGATAGGATAGGATAGAGGATAGGATAGGATAGAGGATAGGATAGGATAGAGGATAGGATAGACGATAGGATAGGATAGGGGATAGGATAGGATAGAGGATAGGATAGGATAGAGGAGAGGATAGGATAGAGGATAGGATAGGATAGGATAGAGGATAGGATAGGATAGACGATTGGATAGGATACAGGAAAGGATAGGATTGATGATAGATGATAGGATAGGATAGAGGATTGGATATTATACAGGAAAGGATAGGATTGAGGATAGATGATAGGATAGGATAGAAGATAGGATAGGATAGAGGATAAGATAGGATAGAGGATAGGATAGGGGATTTGATTGGATAGATGATAGGGTAGGATAGAAGATAGGATAGAATAGGATAGAGGATAGGATACTATAGAGGATAGGATAGGATAGAGGATAGGATAGGACAGAGGATAGGATAGGATAGAGGATAGGATAGGGGATAGGATAGGATAGTAGATATTATAGGATAGAGTATAGGATAGGATAGAGGATAGGATAGGATAGAGGATTGGATAGGATAGAGGATAGATGATAGGATAGGATAGAGCATGGGATAGGATACAGGATAGGATAGGATAGAGGATAGGATAGACGATAGGATAGGATAGAGGACAGGATAGGATAGAGGATAGGATAGGATAGAGGATTGGATAGGATAGAGGATAGATGATAGGATAGGATAGAGGATTGGATAGGATACAGGATAGGATAGGATAGAGGATAGGGTAGGGGATTTGATAGGATAGAGGATAGGATAGGATAGAAGATAGGATATAATAGAGGATAGGATAGGATAGAGGATAGGATAGGATAGAGGATAGGATAGGATAGAGGATAGGATAGGATAGAGGATAGGATAGGATAGAGGATAGGATAGGATAGAGGATAGGATAGGATAGAGGATAGGATAGGATAGAGGATAGGATAGGATAGAGGATAGGATAGACGATAGGATAGGATAGGGGATAGGATAGGATAGAGGATAGGATAGGATAGAGGAGAGGATAGGATAGAGGATAGGATAGGATAGGATAGAGGATAGGATAGGATAGACGATTGGATAGGATACAGGAAAGGATAGGATTGATGATAGATGATAGGATAGGATAGAGGATTGGATATTATACAGGAAAGGATAGGATTGAGGATAGATGATAGGATAGGATAGAAGATAGGATAGGATAGAGGATAAGATAGGATAGAGGATAGGATAGGGGATTTGATTGGATAGATGATAGGGTAGGATAGAAGATAGGATAGAATAGGATAGAGGATAGGATACTATAGAGGATAGGATAGGATAGAGGCTAGGAGAGGATAGACGATAGGATAGGATAGAGGATAGGATAGGATAGAGGATAGGATAGGATAGAGGATAGGATAGACGATAGGATAGGATAGAGGATAGGATAGGATAGAGGATAGGATAGACGATAGGATAGGATAGAGGATAGGATAGGATAGATGCTAGGATAGGATAGAGGATAGGATAGGATAGAGGATAGGATAGGATAGAGGATAGGATAGGATAGAGGATAGGATAGACGATAGGATAGAATAGAGGATAGGATAGGATAGAGGATAGGATAGAGGATAGGATAGAGGATAGGATAGAGGATATGATAGAGGATAGGATAGGATAGAGAATAGGATAGGATAGAGGATAGGATAGACGATAGGATAGGATGGAGGATAGGATAGGGGATTTGATAGGATACAGGATAGGACAGAGGATAGGATAGGATAGAGGATAGGATAGGATAGAGGATAGGATAGGATAGAGGATAGGATAGGATAGAGGATAGGATAGGATAGAGGATAGGATAGGATAGAGGATAGGATAGGATAGAGGATAGGATAGGATAGAGGATAGGATAGACGATAGGATAGAATAGAGGATAGGATAGGATAGAGGATAGGATAGAGGATAGGATAGAGGATAGGATAGGATAGAGAATAGGATAGGATAGAGGATAGGATATGATAGGGGATAGGATAGGATAGAGCATAGGATAGGATAGAGGATAGGATAGACGATAGGATAGGATAGAGGATAGGATAGGATAGAGGATAGGATAGGATAGAGGATAGGATAGGATAGAGGATAGGATAGGGGATTTGATAGGATAGAGGGTAGGATAGGATAGAGGATAGGATAGGACAGAGGATAGGATAGGGGATTTGATAGGATAGAGGATAGGATAGGATAGAAGATGGGATAGGATAGAGGATAGGATAGGATAGAGGATAGGATGGGATAGAGGATAGGATAGGATAGAGGATAGGACAGACGACAGGATAGGATAGAGGATAGGATAGACGATAGGATAGGATAGAGGATAGGATAGGATAGACGATAGGATAGAGGATAGATGATAGTATAGGATAGAGGATAGGATAGGGGATTTGATAGGATAGAGGATAGGATAGGAAAGAGGATAGGATAGACGATAGGATAGGGTAGAGGATAGGATAGGATAGAGGATAGGATAGGGGATTTGATAGGATAGAGGATAGGATAGGACAGAAGATAGGATAGGATAGAGGATAGGATAGAGGATTGGATAGAGGATAGGATAGGATGGAGGATATTATAGGATAGAGGATATGATAGGATAGAGGATAGGATAGGATAGAAGATAGGATAGGATAGAGGATAGGATAGGATAGGATAGAGGATAGGATAGGATAGAGGATAGGATAGGATAGAGGATAGGATAGGATAGAGGATAGGATAGGATAGAGGATAGGATAGGATAGAGGATAGGATAGACGTTAGGATAGAATAGAGGATAGGATAGGATAGAGGATAGGATAGAGGATAGGATAGAGGATAGGATAGAGGATATGATAGAGGATAGGATAGGATAGAGAATAGGATAGGATAGAGGATAGGATATGATAGGGGATAGGATAGGATAGAGCATAGGATAGGATAGAGGATACGATAGACGATAGGATAGGATAGAGGATAGGATAGGATAGAGGATAGGATAGGGGATTTGATAGGATAGGGGATTTGATAGGATAGAGAATAGGTTAGGATTGAGGATAGGATAGAGGATAGCATAGGATAGAGGACAGGACAGGATAGAGGATAGGATAGGATAGAGGATTGGATAGGATACAGGAAAGGATAGGATTGAGGATAGATGATAGGATAGGATAGAAGATAGGATAGGATAGAGGATAAGATAGGATAGAGGATAGGATAGGGGATTTGATTGGATAGATGATAGGGTAGGATAGAAGATAGGATAGAATAGGATAGAGGATAGGATACTATAGAGGATAGGATAGGATAGAGGCTAGGAGAGGATAGACGATAGGATAGGATAGAGGATAGGATAGGATAGAGGATAGGATAGGATAGAGGATAGGATAGACGATAGGATAGGATAGAGGATAGGATAGACGATAGGATAGGATAGAGGATAGGATAGGATAGATGCTAGGATAGGATAGAGGATAGGATAGGATAGAGGATAGGATAGGATAGAGGATAGGATAGACGATAGGATAGAATAGAGGATAGGATAGGATAGAGGATAGGATAGAGGATAGGATAGAGGATAGGATAGAGGATATGATAGAGGATAGGATAGGATAGAGAATAGGATAGGATAGAGGATAGGATATGATAGGGGATAGGATAGGATAGAGCATAGGATAGGATAGAGGATAGGATAGACGATAGGATAGGATAGAGGATAGGATAGGGGATTTGATAGGATACAGGATAGGATAGAGGATAGGATAGGATAGAGGATAGGATAGGATAGAGGATAGGATAGGATAGAGGATAGGATAGGATAGAGGATAGGATAGGATAGAGGATAGGATAGGATAGAGGATAGGATAGAGGATAGGATAGAGGATAGGATAGAGGATAGGATAGAGGATAGGATAGGATAGAGGATAGGATAGACGATAGGATAGAATAGAGGATAGGATAGGATAGAGGATATTATAGGATAGAGGATATGATAGGATAGAGGATAGGATAGGATAGAGGATAGGATAGGATAGAGGATAGGATAGGATAGAGGATAGGATAGACGATAGGATAGAATAGAGGATAGGATAGGATAGAGGATAGGATAGAGGATAGGATAGGATAGAGGATAGGATAGGATAGAGGATAGGATAGACGATAGGATAGGATAGAGGATAGGATAGGATAGATGCTAGGATAGGATATAGGATAGGATAGGATAGAGGATAGGATAGGATAGAGGATGGGATAGACGATAGGATAGAATAGAGGATAGGATAGGATAGAGGATAGGATAGAGGATAGGATAGAGGATAGGATAGAGGATAGGATAGGATAGAGAATAGGATAGGATAGAGGATAGGATATGATAGGGGATAGGATAGGATAGACGATAGGATAGGATAGAGGATAGGATAGGATAGAAGCTAGGATAGGATAGAGGATAGGATAGGATAGAGGATAGAGGATAGGATAGGATAGAGGATAGGATAGGATAGAGGATATGATAGGATAGAGGATAGGATAGGATAGAGGATAGGATAGGATAGAGGATAGGATAGGATAGAGGATAGGATATGATAGAGGATAGGATATGATAGAGGATAGGATAGGATAGAGGATAGGATAGGATAGAGGATAGGATAGGATAGAGGATAGGATAGGACAGAGGATAGGATAGGACAGAGGATAGGATAGGGGATAGGATAGGATAGTAGATATTATAGGATAGAGTATAGGATAGGATAGAGGATAGGATAGGATAGAGGATTGGATAGGATAGAGGATAGATGATAGGATAGGATAGAGCATGGGATAGGATACAGGATAGGATAGGATAGAGGATAGGATAGACGATAGGATAGGATAGAGGACAGGATAGGATAGAGGATAGGATAGGATAGAGGATTGGATAGGATAGAGGATAGATGATAGGATAGGATAGAGGATTGGATAGGATACAGGATAGGATAGGATAGAGGATAGGGTAGGGGATTTGATAGGATAGAGGATAGGATAGGATAGAAGATAGGATATAATAGAGGATAGGATAGGATAGAGGATAGGATAGGATAGAGGATAGGATAGGATAGAGGATAGGATAGGATAGAGGATAGGATAGGATAGAGGATAGGATAGGATAGAGGATAGGATAGGATAGAGGATAGGATAGGATAGAGGATAGGATAGGATAGAGGATAGGATAGGATAGAGGATAGGATAGGATAGAGGATAGGATAGACGATAGGATAGGATAGGGGATAGGATAGGATAGAGGATAGGATAGGATAGAGGAGAGGATAGGATAGAGGATAGGATAGGATAGGATAGAGGATAGGATAGACGATAGGATAGGATAGAGGATAGGATAGGATAGAGGATAGGATAGGGGATTTGATAGGATAGGGGATTTGATAGGATAGAGGATAGGATAGGATAGAGGATAGGATAGGAAAGAGGATAGGATAGGTGATAGGATAGGATAGAGGATAGGATAGACGACAGGATAGGATAGACGATAGGATAGACGATAGGATAGGATAGAGGATAGGATAGAGTATAGATGATAGGATAGGATAGAGGATAGGATAGGGGATGTGATAGGATAGAGGATAGGATAGGAAAGAGGATAGGATAGACGATAGGATAGGATAGAGGATAGGATAGAGAATAGGTTAGGATTGAGGATAGGATAGAGGATAGCATAGGATAGAGGACAGGATAGGATAGAGGATAGGATAGGATAGAGGATTGGATATGATACAGGAAAGGATAGGATTGAGGATAGATGATAGGATAGGATAGAAGATAGGATAGGATAGAGGATAAGATAGGATAGAGGATAGGATAGGGTATTTGATTGGATAGATGATAGGGTAGGATAGAAGATAGGATAGGATAGGATAGAGGATAGGATACTATAGAGGATAGGATAGGATAGAGGCTAGGAGAGGATAGACGATAGGATAGGATAGAGGATAGGATAGGATAGAGGATAGGATAGGATAGAGGATCGGATAGGATAGAGGATAGGATAGACGATAGGATAGGATAGAGGATAGGATAGGATAGAGGATAGGATAGGATAGAAGCTAGGATAGGATAGAGGATAGGATAGGATAGAGGATAGAGGATAGGATAGGATAGAGGATAGGATAGGATAGAGGATATGATAGGATAGAGGATAGGATAGGATAGAGGATAGGATAGGATAGAGGATAGGATAGGATAGAGGATAGGATATGATAGAGGATAGGATATGATAGAGGATAGGATAGGATAGAGGATAGGATAGGATAGAGGATAGGATAGGATAGAGGATAGGATAGGACAGAGGATAGGATAGGACAGAGGATAGGATAGGGGATAGGATAGGATAGTAGATATTATAGGATAGAGTATAGGATAGGATAGAGGATAGGATAGGATAGAGGATTGGATAGGATAGAGGATAGATGATAGGATAGGATAGAGCATGGGATAGGATACAGGATAGGATAGGATAGAGGATAGGATAGACGATAGGATAGGATAGAGGACAGGATAGGATAGAGGATAGGATAGGATAGAGGATTGGATAGGATAGAGGATAGATGATAGGATAGGATAGAGGATTGGATAGGATACAGGATAGGATAGGATAGAGGATAGGGTAGGGGATTTGATAGGATAGAGGATAGGATAGGATAGAAGATAGGATATAATAGAGGATAGGATAGGATAGAGGATAGGATAGGATAGAGGATAGGATAGGATAGAGGATAGGATAGAGGATAGGATAGGATAGAGGATAGGATAGGATAGAGGATAGGATAGGATAGAGGATAGGATAGGATAGAGGATAGGATAGGATAGAGGATAGGATAGGATAGAGGATAGGATAGACGATAGGATAGGATAGGGGATAGGATAGGATAGAGGATAGGATAGGATAGAGGAGAGGATAGGATAGAGGATAGGATAGGATAGGATAGAGGATAGGATAGGATAGACGATTGGATAGGATACAGGAAAGGATAGGATTGATGATAGATGATAGGATAGGATAGAGGATTGGATATTATACAGGAAAGGATAGGATTGAGGATAGATGATAGGATAGGATAGAAGATAGGATAGGATAGAGGATAAGATAGGATAGAGGATAGGATAGGGGATTTGATTGGATAGATGATAGGGTAGGATAGAAGATAGGATAGAATAGGATAGAGGATAGGATACTATAGAGGATAGGATAGGATAGAGGATAGGATAGGACAGAGGATAGGATAGGATAGAGGATAGGATAGGGGATAGGATAGGATAGTAGATATTATAGGATAGAGTATAGGATAGGATAGAGGATAGGATAGGATAGAGGATTGGATAGGATAGAGGATAGATGATAGGATAGGATAGAGCATGGGATAGGATACAGGATAGGATAGGATAGAGGATAGGATAGACGATAGGATAGGATAGAGGACAGGATAGGATAGAGGATAGGATAGGATAGAGGATTGGATAGGATAGAGGATAGATGATAGGATAGGATAGAGGATTGGATAGGATACAGGATAGGATAGGATAGAGGATAGGGTAGGGGATTTGATAGGATAGAGGATAGGATAGGATAGAAGATAGGATATAATAGAGGATAGGATAGGATAGAGGATAGGATAGGATAGAGGATAGGATAGGATAGAGGATAGGATAGGATAGAGGATAGGATAGGATAGAGGATAGGATAGGATAGAGGATAGGATAGGATAGAGGATAGGATAGGATAGAGGATAGGATAGGATAGAGGATAGGATAGACGATAGGATAGGATAGGGGATAGGATAGGATAGAGGATAGGATAGGATAGAGGAGAGGATAGGATAGAGGATAGGATAGGATAGGATAGAGGATAGGATAGGATAGACGATTGGATAGGATACAGGAAAGGATAGGATTGATGATAGATGATAGGATAGGATAGAGGATTGGATATTATACAGGAAAGGATAGGATTGAGGATAGATGATAGGATAGGATAGAAGATAGGATAGGATAGAGGATAAGATAGGATAGAGGATAGGATAGGGGATTTGATTGGGTAGATGATAGGGTAGGATAGAAGATAGGATAGAATAGGATAGAGGATAGGATACTATAGAGGATAGGATAGGATAGAGGCTAGGAGAGGATAGACGATAGGATAGGATAGAGGATAGGATAGGATAGAGGATAGGATAGGATAGAGGATAGGATAGACGATAGGATAGGATAGAGGATAGGATAGGATAGAGGATAGGATAGACGATAGGATAGGATAGAGGATAGGATAGGATAGATGCTAGGATAGGATAGAGGATAGGATAGGATAGAGGATAGGATAGGATAGAGGATAGGATAGGATAGAGGATAGGATAGACGATAGGATAGAATAGAGGATAGGATAGGATAGAGGATAGGATAGAGGATAGGATAGAGGATAGGATAGAGGATATGATAGAGGATAGGATAGGATAGAGAATAGGATAGGATAGAGGATAGGATAGACGATAGGATAGGATGGAGGATAGGATAGGGGATTTGATAGGATACAGGATAGGACAGAGGATAGGATAGGATAGAGGATAGGATAGGATAGAGGATAGGATAGGATAGAGGATAGGATAGGATAGAGGATAGGATAGGATAGAGGATAGGATAGGATAGAGGATAGGATAGGATAGAGGATAGGATAGGATAGAGGATAGGATAGACGATAGGATAGAATAGAGGATAGGATAGGATAGAGGATAGGATAGAGGATAGGATAGAGGATAGGATAGGATAGAGAATAGGATAGGATAGAGGATAGGATATGATAGGGGATAGGATAGGATAGAGCATAGGATAGGATAGAGGATAGGATAGACGATAGGATAGGATAGAGGATAGGATAGGATAGAGGATAGGATAGGATAGAGGATAGGATAGGATAGAGGATAGGATAGGGGATTTGATAGGATAGAGGGTAGGATAGGATAGAGGATAGGATAGGACAGAGGATAGGATAGGGGATTTGATAGGATAGAGGATAGGATAGGATAGAAGATGGGATAGGATAGAGGATAGGATAGGATAGAGGATAGGATGGGATAGAGGATAGGATAGGATAGAGGATAGGACAGACGACAGGATAGGATAGAGGATAGGATAGACGATAGGATAGGATAGAGGATAGGATAGGATAGACGATAGGATAGAGGATAGATGATAGTATAGGATAGAGGATAGGATAGGGGATTTGATAGGATAGAGGATAGGATAGGAAAGAGGATAGGATAGACGATAGGATAGGGTAGAGGATAGGATAGGATAGAGGATAGGATAGGGGATTTGATAGGATAGAGGATAGGATAGGACAGAAGATAGGATAGGATAGAGGATAGGATAGAGGATTGGATAGAGGATAGGATAGGATGGAGGATATTATAGGATAGAGGATATGATAGGATAGAGGATAGGATAGGATAGAAGATAGGATAGGATAGAGGATAGGATAGGATAGGATAGAGGATAGGATAGGATAGAGGATAGGATAGGATAGAGGATAGGATAGGATAGAGGATAGGATAGGATAGAGGATAGGATAGACGTTAGGATAGAATAGAGGATAGGATAGGATAGAGGATAGGATAGAGGATAGGATAGAGGATAGGATAGAGGATATGATAGAGGATAGGATAGGATAGAGAATAGGATAGGATAGAGGATAGGATATGATAGGGGATAGGATAGGATAGAGCATAGGATAGGATAGAGGATACGATAGACGATAGGATAGGATAGAGGATAGGATAGGATAGAGGATAGGATAGGGGATTTGATAGGATAGGGGATTTGATAGGATAGAGAATAGGTTAGGATTGAGGATAGGATAGAGGATAGCATAGGATAGAGGACAGGACAGGATAGAGGATAGGATAGGATAGAGGATTGGATAGGATACAGGAAAGGATAGGATTGAGGATAGATGATAGGATAGGATAGAAGATAGGATAGGATAGAGGATAAGATAGGATAGAGGATAGGATAGGGGATTTGATTGGATAGATGATAGGGTAGGATAGAAGATAGGATAGAATAGGATAGAGGATAGGATACTATAGAGGATAGGATAGGATAGAGGCTAGGAGAGGATAGACGATAGGATAGGATAGAGGATAGGATAGGATAGAGGATAGGATAGGATAGAGGATAGGATAGACGATAGGATAGGATAGAGGATAGGATAGACGATAGGATAGGATAGAGGATAGGATAGGATAGATGCTAGGATAGGATAGAGGATAGGATAGGATAGAGGATAGGATAGGATAGAGGATAGGATAGACGATAGGATAGAATAGAGGATAGGATAGGATAGAGGATAGGATAGAGGATAGGATAGAGGATAGGATAGAGGATATGATAGAGGATAGGATAGGATAGAGAATAGGATAGGATAGAGGATAGGATATGATAGGGGATAGGATAGGATAGAGCATAGGATAGGATAGAGGATAGGATAGACGATAGGATAGGATAGAGGATAGGATAGGGGATTTGATAGGATACAGGATAGGATAGAGGATAGGATAGGATAGAGGATAGGATAGGATAGAGGATAGGATAGGATAGAGGATAGGATAGAGGATAGGATAGAGGATAGGATAGGATAGAGGATAGGATAGGATAGAGGATAGGATAGGATAGAGGATAGGATAGAGGATAGGATAGAGGATAGGATAGAGGATAGGATAGAGGATAGGATAGGATAGAGGATAGGATAGACGATAGGATAGAATAGAGGATAGGATAGGATAGAGGATATTATAGGATAGAGGATATGATAGGATAGAGGATAGGATAGGATAGAGGATAGGATAGGATAGAGGATAGGATAGGATAGAGGATAGGATAGACGATAGGATAGAATAGAGGATAGGATAGGATAGAGGATAGGATAGAGGATAGGATAGGATAGAGGATAGGATAGGATAGAGGATAGGATAGACGATAGGATAGGATAGAGGATAGGATAGGATAGAGGCTAGGAGAGGATAGACGATAGGATAGGATAGAGGATAGGATAGGATAGAGGATAGGATAGGATAGAGGATAGGATAGACGATAGGATAGGATAGAGGATAGGATAGACGATAGGATAGGATAGAGGATAGGATAGGATAGATGCTAGGATAGGATAGAGGATAGGATAGGATAGAGGATAGGATAGGATAGAGGATAGGATAGACGATAGGATAGAATAGAGGATAGGAATAGGATAGAGGATAGGATAGAGGATAGGATAGAGGATAGGATAGAGGATATGATAGAGGATAGGATAGGATAGAGAATAGGATAGGATAGAGGATAGGATATGATAGGGGATAGGATAGGATAGAGCATAGGATAGGATAGAGGATAGGATAGACGATAGGATAGGATAGAGGATAGGATAGGGATTTGATAGGATACAGGATAGGATAGAGGATAGGATAGGATAGAGGATAGGATAGGATAGAGGATAGGATAGGATAGAGGATAGGATAGGATAGAGGATAGGATAGGATAGAGGATAGGATAGGATAGAGGATAGGATAGAGGATAGGATAGAGGATAGGATAGAGGATAGGATAGAGGATAGGATAGGATAGAGGATAGGATAGACGATAGGATAGAATAGAGGATAGGATAGGATAGAGGATATTATAGGATAGAGGATATGATAGGATAGAGGATAGGATAGGATAGAGGATAGGATAGGATAGAGGATAGGATAGGATAGAGGATAGGATAGACGATAGGATAGAATAGAGGATAGGATAGGATAGAGGATAGGATAGAGGATAGGATAGGATAGAGGATAGGATAGGATAGAGGATAGGATAGACGATAGGATAGGATAGAGGATAGGATAGGATAGATGCTAGGATAGGATATAGGATAGGATAGGATAGAGGATAGGATAGGATAGAGGATGGGATAGACGATAGGATAGAATAGAGGATAGGATAGGATAGAGGATAGGATAGAGGAGATAGGATGGATAGAGGATAGGATAGGATAGAGAATAGGATAGGATAGAGGATAGGATATG